>NC_037328.1:86470714-86770714 GCF_002263795.3 Bos taurus
CATCTCATCCTCTGGCATCCCCTTCTCCTCCTGCCGCAATCCCTCCCAGCATCAGAGTCTTTTCCAATGAGTCAACTCTTCGCATGAGGTGGCCAAAGTACTGGAGTTGCAGCTTTAGCATCATTCCTTCCAAAGAAATCCCAGGGCTGATCTCCTTCAGAGTGGACTGGTTGGATCTCCTGCAGTCCAAGGGACTCTCAAGAGTCTTCTCCAACACCACAGTTCAGAAGTGTCAATTCTTCGGTGCTCAGCCTTCTTCACAGTCCAACTCTCAATCCATACATGACCACAGGAAAAACCATAGCCTTGACTAGATGAACCTTTGTTGGCAAAGTAATGTCTCTGCTTTTGAATATGCTATCTAGGTTGGTCATAACTTTCCTTCCAAGGAGTAAGCGTCTTTTAATTTCATGGCTGCAGTCACCATCTGCAGTGATTTTGGAGCCCAGAAAAATAAAGTCTGACACTGTTTCCACTGTTTCCCCATATATTTCCCATGAAGTGGTGGGACCAGATGCCATGATCTTCATTTTCTGAATGTTGAGCTTTAAGCCAACTTTTTCACTCTCCACTTTCACTTTCATCAAGAGGCTTTTGAGTTCCTCTTCACTTTCTGCCATAAAAGCAACTAGAAAAAGGAAGAAAGAAGAACCCCAGGTTAGTAGAAGGAAAGAAATCTTAAAATTAGCAGAAATAAATGCAAAAGAAAAAAAAGACATAGCAAAAATCAAACAAGCCAAAAGCTGGTTCTTTGAAAGGATAAATAAAATTGACAAACCATTAGCCAGCTCATCAAGGAAAAAGGGAGAAAAATCAAATCAATAAAATTAGAAATGAAAATGAAGAGATCACAACAGACAACACACAAATCAAAGGATCATAAGAGACTACTATCAGCAATTATATGCCAATAAAATGGACAACGTGGAGAACTGGACAAATTCTTAGAAAAGTACAACTTTTCTAAACTGAACCAGGAAGAATAGAAAATCTTAACAGACCATCACAAGCATGGAAATTGGAACTGTAATCAAAAATCTTCCAGCAAACAAAAGCCAGGTCCAGACAGCTTCACAGCTGAATCTACCAAAAATTAAGAGAAGAGCTAACACCTATCTACTCAAACTCTTCCAGAAAATTGCAGAGGAAAGTAAACTTCCAAACTCATTCTATGAGGCCACCATCACCCTAATACCAAAACCTGACAAAAATGCCAAAAGAAAAAAAAAAAAAAAAGAAAAGAAAACTACAGGCCAACATCACTTATGAACATAGATGCAAAAATCCTTAACAAAATTCTAGCAATCAGAATTCAACAACACATTAAAAAGATCATACACCATGACCAAGTGGGCTTTATCCCAGGGATGCAAGGATTCTTCAGTATCCGCAAATCAATCAATGTAGTACACCACATTAACAAATTGAAAAATAAAAGCCATATGATTTATCTCAATAGATGCAGAGAAAGCCTTTGACAAAATTCAACATCCGTTTATGATAAAAACTCTCCAGAAAGCAGGAATAGAAGGAACATACCTCAACATAAAAAAAGCTATATATGACAAACCCACAGCAAATATTATCCTCAATGGTGAAAAATTGAAAGCATTTCCCTAAAGTCAGGAACAAGACAAGGGTGCCCACTTTCACCATTACTATTCAACATAGTTTTGGAAGTTTTGGCCACAGCAATCAGAGCAGAAAAAGAAATAAAAGGAATCCAAATTGGAAAAGAAGTAAAACTCTCACTATTTGCAGATGACATGATCCTCTACATAGAAAACCCTAAAGACTCACCAGAAAATTACTAGAACTAATCAATGAATATAGTAAAGTTGCAAGATATAAAATCAACACACAGAAATCCCTTGCATTCCTATACACTAATAATGAGAAAACAGAAAGAGAAATTAAGGAAACAATTCCATTCACCATTGCAACGAAAAGAATAAAATACTTAGGAATATATCTACCTAAAAGAAACTAAAGATCTATATATAGAAAATTATGAAACACTGGTGAAAGAAATCAAAGAGGACACTAATAGATGGAGAAATATACCATGTTCATGGATTGGAAGAATCAATATAGTGAAAATGAGTATACTACCCAAAGCAATCTATAGATTCAATGCAATCCCTATCAAGCTACCAACGGTATTTTTCACAGAGCTAGAACAAATAATTTCACAATTTGTATGGAAATACAAAAAACCTCGAATAGCCAAAGCTATCTTGAGAAAGAAGAATGGAACTGGAGGAATCAACCTGCCTGACTTCAGGCTCTACTACAAAGCCACAGTCATCAAAACAGTATGGTACTGGCACAAAGACAGAAATATAGATCAATGGAACAAAATAGAAAGCCCAGAGATAAATTCATACACCTATGGACAACTTATCTTTGACAAAGGAGGCAAGAATATACAATGGATTAAAGACAATCTCTTTAACAAGTGGTGCTGGGAAAACTGGTCAACCACTTGTAAAAGAATGAAACTAGAACACTTTCTAACACCAACACAAAAATAAACTCAAAATGGATTAAAGATCTAAATGTAAGACCAGAAACTACAAAACTCCTAGAGAAGAACATAGGCAAAACACTCTCCGACATATATCACAGCAGGATCCTCTATGACCCACCTCCCAGAAGATTGGAAATAAAAGCAAAAATAAGCAAATGGGGCCTAATTAAACTTAAAAGCTTCTGCACCACAAAGGAAGCTATAAGCAAGGTGAAAAGACAGCCTTCAGAATGGGAGAAAATAATAGCAAATGAAGCAACTGACAAACAACTAATCTCAAAAATATACAAGCAACTCCTACAGCTCAACTCCAGAAAAATAAACGACCTAATCAAAAAATGGGCCAAAGAACTAAATAGACATTTCTCCAAAGAAGACATACAGATGGCTAACAAACACATGAAAAGATGCTCAACATCACTCATTATCAGAGAAATGCAAATCAAAACTACAATGAGGTATTATTTCACGCCAGTCAGAATGGCTGCTATCCAAAAGTCTGCAAGCAGTAAATGCTGGAGAGGGTGTGGAGAAAAGGGAACCCTCTTATACTGTTGGTGGGAATGCAAACTAGTACAGCCACTATGGAGAACAGTGTGGACATTCCTTAAAAAACCAGAAATAGAACTGCCTTATGACCCAGCAATCCCACTGCTGGGCATACACACTGAGGAAACCAGAAGGGAAAGAGACACGTGTACCCCAATGTTCATCACAGCACTGTTTATAATAGCCAGGACATGGAAGCAACCTAGATGTCCATCAGCAGATGAATGGATAAGAAAGCTGTGGTACATATACACAATGGTGTACTGCTGCTGCTGCTGCTAGGTCGCTTCACTAGTGTCTGACTCTATGCGACCCCATAGATGGCAGCCCACCAGGCTCCCCCATCCCCGGGATTCTCCAGGCAAGAACACTGGAGTGGGTTGTCGTTTCCTTCTCCAGTGCATGAAGGTGAAAAGTGAAAGTGAAGTCGTTCAGTCGTGTCTGACTCTTCATAACCCCATGGACTGCAGTGCACCAGGCTCCTCCATCCATGGGATATTCCAAGCAAGAATACTGGAGTGGGGTGCCATTGCCTTCTCCTCAATGGGATATTATGCAGCCATTAAAAAGGATACATTTGAATCAGTTCTAATGAGATGGATGAAACTGGAGCCTATTATACAGAGTGGAGTAACCCAGAAAGAAAAACACCAATACAGTATACTAATGCATATACATGGAATTTAGAAAGATGGTAATGATAACCCTGTATGCGAGACAGCAAAAGAGACACAGATGTATAGAACAGTCTTTTGGACTCTGTGGGAGAGGGAGAGGGTGGGATGATTTGGGAGAATGGCGTTGAAACATGTATAATATCATATATGAAACGAATCGCCAGTCCAGGTTCGATGCATGATACTGGATGCTTGGGGCTGGTGCACTGAGACAACCTAGAGGGATGGTACAGGGAGGGAGCAGGGAGGGGGGTTCAGGATGGAGAACACGTGTATACCTGTGGTGGATTCATTTTGATGTATGGCAAAACCAATACAATATTGTAAAGTAATTAACCTCCAATTAAAATAAATAAATTTATATTAAAAAAAATAAAATAAAAAATGTGACCAAAAAAAAAAAAGAGACCATAGCCAAGAAGAGGAAATGAAACAAGGCAAACTGGTTGTTTGAGGAGGCCTTACAAATAGCTGAGAAAAGAAGAGAAGTTAAAGGCAAAGGAGAAATGGAAAGATATATCCATCTGAATGCAGAGTTCCAAAGAATAGCAAGAAGAGAAAAGAAAGCATTCTTCAGCGATCAATGCAAAAGAATAGTGGAAAACAATAGAATGGGAAAGACTAGAGATCTCTTCAAGAAAATTAAAGATACCAAGAGAACATTTCATGCAAAGATGGGTACAATAAAGGAAACAGTATGGATCTAACAGAAGCAGAAGATATTAAGAAGAGGTGGCAACAATACACAGAAGAATTATATTAAAAGATCTTAATGACCCAGATAATCACAATGGTGTGATCACTCACCTAGAACCAGATATCCTGGAGTGCAAAGTCAAGTGAGCCTTAGGAAGCATCACTACTAACAAAGCTAGTGGAGGTGATGGAATTCCAGCTGAGCTGTTTGTGGTTCAGATGGTAAAGAATCTGCCTGTGATGCGGTAGACCCAGGTTCGATCCCTGAGTCAGGAAGATCCCCTGGAGAAGGTAATGGCAATCCACTTCAGTACTCTTGCCTAGAGAATTCCATGGACAGAGGAGACTGGCAGGTTACAGCCCATGGGGTTGCAAAAAGTCAGACACAACTGAGCAACTACACTTTTGCTTTCAAAAGATGATGCTGTGAAAGTGCTGCACACAATATGCCAGCAAATTTGGAAAAGTCAGCAGTAGCCACAGGGCTGGAAAAGGTCAGTTTTCATTCCAATCCCAAAGAAACGACAAAGAATGCTCAAACTACCACACAATTGCACTCATCTCACACGCCAGCAAAGTAATACTCAAAATTCTCCAAGCCAGGCTTCAACAGTACATGAACTGTGAACTTCCAGATGTTCAAGCTGGATTTAGAAAAGCCAGAAGAACCAGAGATCAAATTGCCGACATCCGTTGAATCATAGAAAAAACAAGCAAATTCCAAAAAAACATCTACTTCTGCTTTATTGACTACGCCAAAGCCTGTGATGGTATGGATTACAACAAACTGTGGAAAGTTCTTAAAGAGATGGGAATACCAGACCCATTTACCTGCCTCCTGAGAAATCTGTATGCAGGTCAAGAAGGAACAGTTAGAAGTGGATATGGAACAACAGACTGGTTCCAAATTGGGAAAGGAGTACGTCAAGGCTGTATACTGTCACCCTGCTTATTTAACTTATATGCAGAGTACATCATGCAAAATGCCAGACAGGATGAAGCACAAGCTGGAATCAAGATTGCTGATAGAAATATCAATAACTTCAGATATGCAGATAACACCACCCTTATGGCAGAAAGTGAAAAAGAACTAAAGAGCCTCTTGATGAAGGTGAAAGAGGAGAGTTAAAAAGCTGGCTTATTACTCAACATTCAAAAAATGAAGGTCATGGGATCCAGTCCCATCACTTCATGGCAAATAGTTGGGGAAACAATGGAAACAGTGACAGGTTTTATTTTCTTGGGCTCCAGAATCACTGCAGATGGCGACTGCAGCCATGAACGTTTGCTCCTTGGAAGAAAAGCTATGATGAACCTAGACTGTGTATTAAAAAGCAGAGACATTACTTTGCCAACAAAAGTCCATATAGTCAAAGCTATGGTTTTTCCAGTAGTCAAGTATGGATGTGAGAGTTGGACCATAAAGAAAGCTGAGTGCAGAAGAATTAGTGCTGTTGTACTGTGGTGTTGGAGAAGAGTCTTGAGAGTCCCTTGGACTGCAAGGAGATCCAACTGGTCAATCCTAAAGGAAATAACCCTGAATATTCCTTGGAAGGAATGATGCTGAAGCTCAAACTCCAATACTTTGGCCCCCTGATGTGAAGAACGGACTCATTTGAAAAGACCCTGATGCTGGGAAAGATTGAAGGCAGGAGGAGAAGGGGATGACAGAGGATGAGATGGTTTGATGGTATCACCAAGTCGATAGACATGAGTTTGAGCAAGATCTGTGAGTTGGTGATGGGCAGGGAAGCCTGGCATGCTGGAGTCCATGGGTCGCAAAGAGTTGGACACAACTGAGCAACTGAACTGAACTGATATTTTATAAAATAATTTTTAAACATCTTACTAATTTAGTTAAGATTATGGTTTACATAGAAAAGCCTATTACTACCAATACTGGATGAGCAGTTTCTTTCATATTACAAATGCAATAGAATGTTTTACATTTTATAATTTTGGTCCATAGTTGAAAAGCTGGGGTGCCAAGTTATTCAAAGGGTCTCATATTAGTTGCTCCTAATTAGTTGCTCCTAACAGTTAGGGCTGTTGATAGCCCACATCCTGTGTTTTATTCATGTAGTTCAAAGGTACCCTTTATGGTATCTTTGTTACATTTATTCCTGTTTGTTTTGATTTTCTTTATTTGGTTTAGCAAACTTCAGTTCCCTGGTTATCCTGCAACTCTCTCTCTTTCAACAAATCAATGCTTTTACCCAAACATTGCATCTGTGCTGTGGATAAGTTTGATTTGTGTTGCTGTCTTGTAATTTAGCCATTTAACAGCATGGTTTCTTTGTGCTGGATTGGGACTTTGAGGGATTTCAATTTAGTTACAGTCATTTGGAGGTCCTGAAAAATTACTACAGTGCTCATTCAGTGTTCTCTTCAGAGATCTTTCCTTCATTTGTGTTAGAAGGGACAATGAGTTTGAGGAAGAAGAGAGAAGAAAGAGTAAGGAAGTCAGTTCTCTTTTAATCTCCATTTAAGTTTTTAAGAAAAAAGACCAAAGAAAATAATTCCACATCTTAATCAAAATAAACAGATTCAGTTCATGGTAAAAAAAATTTTGATTTGTTAAATATGCATTTACGTTTTAAGAGTCAGAATTTTTCGATTCTAACTTTTTTTGGTAACTAGACTTGGCAAATATTTATTGAGGACTTACTCTGTGCCAGTCTCTTTAGGGGTAAAAAAGAAATAAAATCAGGGCACATTCCTTGAGGTAATTAATATTTCGTTTCATTTTATGGATGAAGAAACAGGTGAAATTAAGTATAGGTAATAAATAGCAGCATCAGGTTACAATTTAGGCCTACCCATTATGTCTTTAATGTGCCTAGACCAGTATTTTCCAAATTGTAATCTATGCATAAATCACCTGAGGGTCTTGCTAAACTGTAGGTTCTAGTACCGCAGGTTTGTGGGTGTAGCCTGGGATTCTGCTTTTCTAAAAGCCTCCCAGGGAATGCTGATGTTGCTGGTTCACAAACTATAGTTTGAGTGGCAAAGCCTCAAACCCTTCTTAGTTGGGGTCCTTCTGTATTAAAGAGTGAAGATAGAACAACTAATACACTTATCAGTTTGCATATTTAGTATTTTGTTTTCTGGAGAACCTTACGTTGTTTTATTGATGATCCTAGGTAGTGATTATGTGTACACTTGTTCTAGACTGATTCAGCAAATACACAATATACTCTTGAGAATGTGATCTGAGAGAGATTTAATTTACTAGGAAGAAAATTACTCAGGGTTTTTTTAGTGACTTAATTTTTTGAAATAATAGACTGAAAACAAATCCAAATTAGATAATGTAGAGTAATTATGGCAAAGGAAATTTGGGTAAATTTTGGGTAAGATCACTTCCTAAATCAGTTGTGTGGAAGAGAATTTAATTGAAGAGAGTGAACACACCCCCACCTTTCTCTCTTCTTTGTTAGGCTTTAATAGACAATGGACAATACCAGCTGTAATCTAATTGAAGTCAGTTGTCCCCAGGTGTTCAGAGAGGCTGCTCAGTCAAAATTTTCCAAATCAAATTTGGCATGAATAAGCCTTTCCAAGGGCATTAAGATTGAAGTATGTGTATATTTCTTTTCAGTACTCTTAAATTAGTGAAGTCTTGTTTTTGTGATTAAATGAACTAATAAAACTATTTTAAATTTAGTTTAGTGGTTGTCAAGATAAGATTTCACTGATAGTAGAAGTTATAGGAGGCAGTCCATTTACAAGAGAGAGAGAATATTCTAAATTTTAGAATAAATATTAGTGCTAGAAGGACTCTTAGAGATGAGGATGTATTGTTTTCTAAGCTTTATTTCCCAATGTCAGGTGAAGACACTGAGTCCCAAAGAGATTTAATGACTTGCTTAAGGTCAATCAGCTTATTGGCAGCAACACTTTTACTAAAATTTTGGTCATTGGTTACGAAGTTAACTGCTACAAGGCTCAGGTGGAAAGCATAATTTAGCATTGTAAGGTATAAAAGGGGGTGAATAAGGAAATATGGCAAACAGCATACGTGAAAGAGTCACTGCCACACAGATCTAGCTGATTATTTTCCTATGAAAATGGAAGTTCATTATAGCCAGATTATTTTATTTTTAAATAAAAGCTGGAAGTCAAGAAATTTTACTGAAAATACTTCAATTTTAAAATGCTTACCTCAAAGAAAAAGAAAAAACAATGTGAGCCAAACAAAACACTCTTACAGGACAGATTTGGCCTACAGGGTTGTACTTTTACAATATCTGACACAAGCCTTTGTTCTCCCGTCTTAGTGTGCCTTCATCAGTGATTTCTAGCAGCTCTCTGAAATTCTCCTAGTAGCTGCTCTAGGAATTGAGGGGAGGCCAGGTGGACAGTGTTCTGGTCCTTCCAACCCAATCCTGGATCAACAGGATCTCTACATAAGGACTATTTGGAAAGAAGTATTCAACTAATAATACTTATTTCACTATTAACTCCTTAAATGATGAATAAAAACTTAAGATCCCTCCCACTGTCTTTGTTGTTGTCAGTTGCTAAGTTGTATCTGACTCTTTGTGACTCCATGGATTGCAGCACAGCAGGCTTCCCTGTCCTTCACTATCTCCCAGAGCTTGCTCAAGCTCATGTCCATCGAGTTGGTGATGCCATCCAACCATCTCATCCTCTGTGGTCCCCTTCTCCTCCTGCTTTCAGTCTTTCCTAGCATCAGGCTCTTTTCCAATGAGTCAGTTCTTTGCATCAGGTGCCCAAAGTGTTGAGTTTCAGCTTCAACATCAGTCCTTCCAATGAATATTCAGGACTGATTTCCTTTAGGATCGACTGGTTTGATCTCCTTACAGACTCCTTGCAGTCTTCTCTAGCGCCACAGTTCAAAAGCGTCAGTTCTTCAGCTCTAGCCTTCTTTCTGGTCCAACTCTCATATCCATATGTGACTACTGGAAAAACCATAGTTTTGAGTATATGGACTTCTGTCACAAAGTGAAGTCTCTGCTTTTTAATACACTGTCTATGTTTGTCATAGCTTTTCTTCCAAGGAGCAAGCATCTTTTAATTTAGTAGTTGCAATCACTGTCTGCAGTGATTTTGGAGCCCAAGAAAATGAAATCTGACACTGTTTCCATTTTTCCCCCATCTACTTGTCTTGAAGTGATGCAGAAATAGATGTGGTGTCTTTGGGGCAAAAATATAATTTACAAGATCAATGAAAAAGAAAAATGAAATCATAAAAGAATTCCTGCCTCAAGAGGGCGCTGTGCTGATGGACAGTGGTAAAGTTTTCCCAGTAATCTAGCAAATTAATCAGTTAATTTTGGCACTGCTTGGAGTAACAGGCAAATTTGGCCTTGGAATATGGAATGAAGCAGGGCAAAGACTAATAGAGTTTTGCCAAGAAAATGCACTGGTCATAACAAACACCCTCTTCCAACAACACAAGAGAAGACTCTATACATGGACATCACCAGATGGTCAACACCGAAATCAGACTGATTATATTCTTTGCAGCCAAAGATGGAGAAGCTCTATACAGTCAGCAAAAACAAGACCAGGAGCTGACTGTGGCTCAGACCATGAACTCATTATTGCCAAATTCAGACTTAAATTGAAGAAAGTAGGGAAAACCACTAGACCATTCAGGTATGACCTAAATCAAATCCCTTATGATTCTACAGTGGAAGTGAGAAATAGATTTAAGGGCCTAGATCTGATAGATAGAGTGCCTGATGAACTATGGACTGAGGTTCGTGACACTGTACAGGAGACAGGGATCAAACCATTCCCACAGAAAAGAAATGCAAAAAAGCAAAATGGTTGTCTGGGGAGGCCTTACAAATAGCTGTGAAAAGAAGAGAAATGAAAAGCAAAGGAGAAAAGGAAAGATATAAACATCTGAATGCAGAGTTCCAAAGAATAGCAAGAAGAGATAAGAAAGCCTTCTTCAGCGATCAATGCAAAGAAATAGAGGGAAACAACAGAATGGGAAAGACTAGGGATCTCTTCAAGAAAATCAGAGATACCAAAGGAACATTTCATGCAAAGATGAGTTCGATAAAGGACAGAAATGGTATGGACCTAACAGAAGCAGAAGATATTAAGAAGAGATGGCAAGAATACACAGAAGAACTGTACAAAAAAAGATCTTCACGACCCAGATAATCACAATGGTGTGATCACTGACCTAGAGCCAGACATCCTGGAATGTGAAGTCAAGTGGGCCTTAGAAAGCATCACTATGAACAAAGCTAGTGGAGGTGATGGAATTCCAGTTGAGCTATTCCAAATCCTGAAAGATGATGCTGTGAAAGTGCTGCACTCAATATGCCAGCAAATTTGGAAAACTCAGCAGTGGCCACAGGACTGGAAAAGGTCCGTTTTCATTCCAATCCCAAAGAAAGGCAATGCCAAAGAATGCTCAAACTACTGCACAATGGCACTCATCTCACACGCTAGTAAAGTAATGCTCAAAATTCTCCAAGCCAGGCTTCAGCAATATGTGAACCATGAACTTCCTGATGTTCAAGCTGGCTTTAGAAAAGGCAGAGGAACCAGAAACCAAATTGCCAACATGCGCTGGATCATTGAAAAAGCAAGAGAGTTCCAGAAAAACATCGATTTCTGCTTTATTGACTATGCCAAAGCCTTTGACTCTGTGGATCACAATAAACAAACAAAATAAAATAAAATTCTGAAAGAGATGGGAATACCAGACCACCTGATCTGCTTCTTGAGAAATTTGTATGCAGGTCAAGAAGCAAGAGTTAGAAGTGGACATGGAACAACAGACTGGTTCCAAATAGAAAAAAGAGTTCGTCAAGGCTGTATATTGTCACCTGCTTATTTAACTTATATGCAGAGTACATCATGAGAAACGCTGGACTGGAAGAAACACAAGCTGGAATCAAGATTGCCCGGAGAAATATCAATAACCTCAGATATGCAGATGACACCACCCTTATGGTAGAAAGTGAAGAGGAACTCAAAAGCCTCTTGATGAAAGTGAAAGTGGAGAGTGAAAAAGTTGGCTTAAAGCTCTCATTCAGAAAACGAAGAAAATGGCATCCGGTCCCACCACTTCATGGGAAATAGATGGGGAAACAGTGGAAACAGTGTCAGACTTTATTTGTCTGGGTTCCAATATCACTGCAGATGGTGACTGCAGCCATAAAATTAAAAGACGCTTACTCCTTGGAAGGAAAGTTATGACCAACCTAGATAGCATATTCAAAAGCAGAGACGTTACTTTGCCAACAAAGGTTCATCTAGTCAAGGCTATGGTTTTTCCTGTGGTCACGTATGGATGTGAGAGTTGGACTGTGAAGAAGGCTGAGTGCCAAAGAATTGATGCTTTTGAACTGTGGTGTTGGAGAAGACTCTTGAGAGTCCCTTGGACTGCAAGGAGATCCAACCAGTCCATTCTGAAGCAGATCGGCCCTGGGATTTCTTTGGAAGGAATGATGCTAAAGCTGAAACTCCAGTACTTTGGCCACCTCATGCGAAGAGTTGACTCATTGGAAAAGACTCTGATGCTGGGAGGAATTGGGGGCAGGAGGAGAAGGGGACGACAGAGGATGAGATGGCTGGGTGGCATCACCGACTCGATGGACGTGAGTCTGAGTGAACTCCGGGAGTTGGTGATGGACAGGGAGGCCTGGCGTGCTGAAATTCATGGGGTGGCAAAGAGTCGGACACGACTGAGTGACTGATCTTATCTGATTGTTGAATATTATTTGTGTAATGTGCACACATGTATATATATATATACACACACATGTATGTAAGAGAGAAGGATACTCTAATTGGAGTTAGAATTACCATCTTTTTCTTTCCCTCTTTATGACACTGAAAGAAAACTAACATCAAATGTAAAGAAATGATGAGCTACTGGAATACTAGCATCATTTGAGATGGAAGTCGGGGTATGAGATGAAGGAGGTTATTGGTACTATCAACTTAAGCTTTCATTGGTGGTCTCAACTATTTGTGAGCCTTCTCAAAGTTCAAAGTCATGTAACATCTAGTCATTTTTTCTAAGGTAAAAATTTTAATTGCACAATGGTTGTTGTGGAGGAGAGGGACATTTATCTGGTGTGCAAATTTAGACTACCATTAGGCATTTGTAGGATTAAATAAATTAGTACAGATAAAGTTGCCAGGAGCCGGTGAGAGGCACTCCACTCATGGCAAAGGTCATGAGGAAGGAGGCTCGGCATACACAAAGGCAGAATCGAGCCTCAGGAGTCCCCCTGGATATTCTCGAGCATCTACACCCAAAAAAACAGAATCTGCCTACTTTATTGCTTTGTGCTCTCACCTCTGAGTTTACTGGGGGCTGTCCCCCACCACCATCTTGCTCTCTCTGACAAACAGTTAACTTACAGCTCCAATTAATAAACTTCCTGGGCATTAGGAGTGTTTAAATCCAAACCCCTCAGATAGCTCTCTAACTCGCCTGACATGTTTACCCGACTCCTACAGCTATGCATATGATTGTTTACAGTCTCTCAGCCCTGAAAGGCAGAGGAAGCTTAAGATATTCAAATAGCTTAGAGCTTCTCAGAGAGTTAGAAACTGTCAGAATAAAACTAGTAAAAGATTTCATTGATGAGCCAATGCTTGCTGCCAAGTTTCCACATCCCCTGTATTGTATCCTTAAATGTGTATTAATTAATATAGCTGGTATGTAGAAAAAAATAAGTAGTGGCCTTTGTGTTAGCAACTTTAGACCCTTAAGGTAATAAATTCTTTCCTTTGTTGTAAACCCATTACACCTCTGCCCTATAGGAATGCAATTTTATCTAACACCTTCGGAAGATGGCACCAAACTTTAAAATAATTACTCTTAGAGAAAATAAGTCTTACGGTTGACAAACCATTGTCAAGAGTCATAAAATGTTAATAGGCCTTCTGGCCAGAAGATGATGTAAATCACCTAAACCATTTGTATACGATAAATTTGCAGGAAAGAAACCCTAGTTTTTGATAAGGATCAAAGACTGCTGACTTTGCATGATTTCACATCCCCTATTATCCTCTATGTGTAACTTAGGGTATAAAAGCCCCTGTTGAAAATAAAGCTACGGGCCTTGCTCACCAAAGCTTGGTCTCCCCATGTCATTCTTTCTTTTCACATTCCGGCTGAATTTTCCATCTGAAGCGCGGAGGTCCTCTGTGACCATTTATTTGCCTGGGCTTCTAAGACCCACTCAAGAAGGTGTCTAGGGTGGGGCACCTTCCGCTATTCAAGAGGGCGCCTGTGGCCTCCGTGGTCAGAGCTAACCTGGTGTCACAGGTTATATTGATTTTCCGCGTAAACCAAGCTACTCAGCCTCTTTTCTCCACTGAATTTTCCTACTGAGCTATCCTCATTCTATTACTCTTTATATCTTTGATGAATATTTGAATAAGTCGCTGATGCCGTCTCCCCTTCAAGAACCCTGGATCAGCCGGGGCTGGACCTCGGCATAAAGTGTATCATGGAGAAGATGTTTAATCAATTGAAGCCGGTATTACTATTTCTTTATGTTGTGGCTTTGCTGTTTAAGATACACTATCCATCATTTTTTCTTGGTGATCTGTTATGATACAGTTCACAAGCTATGGCCCCTAACTTGACTGTGAAAGATTATATAGGCACATTATTTCTGCTAGATACTCTTCTCCAAATTTCTTCTGTACCTACCCTAAAGAGGTTGGATAGTACATGGAATAAAATTTGAGGATGACCTCATTATTTATTAAAAATTTTATTAATATGCAGGATTGTGTAGGATATATAGTAAAGAATTCCTGTTTCCCAAGTTTTATGGAATATTGATTTGAAATAATGATATTTAACTTCTAATCAAATTTATGTAGTCATTAATTTAAGTTTTCAAACTATAGTAAGAAAGGGGAAAGCAAGTGATTGACATTGGATGAAACCTTTTATAAAAGTGATGAGAAATTTAAAAATATAATCACTGTGAAAAATAATCAAGCTTGTATTTTTTTATTTTTTACTAATTTACTAGTAACTTTCTACATGTGAACTTTATGAAACATTTTGGTTTTGATATCAAAGCAGTAATGTAACTCATTTTCATACATAATTTATTTTATTTTTGAGCTGTATCTTCATAAGCACATTTTAATGCACAATTGAACTGAACTTCATTTAGTTTATTTTATTCCACTTTTGGAGATCATCTACCCTGTAGATGACTTGCATGACTTGCATTTATGAATGCTTTACTCAGTAATGCTTTAACTCAATAAAAAGACATTGGAGAAATTTTCTTAAATTAAGAAAAAAGAAATCTCCCATGTTGGAGGGAGTTTCAGTGTTCTTGATTTTCAGAAATCTTTGCATTTCTAATTGAGAGGTATTTTGAGGGTTGCAGTTATGATCTCCTAGCCACTCTGCATGATTGACACTGAGATTTTTCAGCCATCTTGATTTGCAGATTGATAAACTGGCAGTCATTAGAAAAGACACTGATGCTGGGAAACATTGAAGGCAAAAGGAGAAGAAGGGCAGCAGAGATTGAATAATTAGGTAGCATCACTGACTCAATGGACATGAAGTGAGCAAACTCCTGGAGAGAGTGGAGGACAGAGGAACCTGTTGTGCTGCAGTCCAGGGGGTTGCAGAGCTGGACATGACTTAGTGACTGAACAACAACAAACTGGCAGTCAACTTCAAGAATTTCTCATAGAAATGATTTATGGAAACTAAGCTTCAGTAATCACTGTATGATTAAGATTAAAAAGAATTAAGTCATACCCATTCCCTCTAACTTGGCAAATGAAATAGATGTAAATCTTCTCCACATCTTGTATTTTATAATTAAAAAAAGACCATAATTTGAGAAAAATGTGTTCATTTCAATTGTCTGTTTATAGACTTTAATGGACTTGAAGGTTGGACTTGATTGCTTTAACTGGAGCCCTATGTTAGTATTATGGGTTGGTGTTTAATTTTTTATAAGACCAGGAACAGTTCATTGTATATAGAGCTTGATGTTCATAAGTAGCTGACAGATAGGGTGTATGCCCTGCTGCTGCTGCTGCTAAGTTGCTTCAGTCATGTCCGACTCTGTGCCACCCCAGAGACGGCAGCCCACCAGGCTCCCCCGTCCCTGGGATTCTCCAGGCAAGAACACTGGAGTGGGTTGCCATTTCCTTCTCCAATGCATGAAAGTGAAAAGTGAAAGTGAAGTTGCTCAGTCGTGTCCGACTCCTAGCGACCCTATGGACTGCAGCCCACCAGGTTCCTCTGTCCATGGGATTTTCCAGGCAAGAGTACTGGAGTGGGGTGGTGTATGCCCTAGACATTATATAATGATGCATATAAAGTATTAACTAGAACTCAGAGTTACACGTTCTAGACAATGAATCTCAAATTGGCATAAACAAAATTACAGAGTTGAATACTTCATGTAAGTGGGAAGTCTAGGAATTATGACTGCCTTTCTAGTATAGTCTGACCCAAGGGCTCAAATGATGTCGCCACAACTATTGCTCTCCATTCATTGGTTCTGTCTTCCACTGTTCTCTATTGTTTCTAAGGGGCTGAGTTTTTAAGAACATGGCGGGTACTATGTTACATTACTGGGGTAAAAGAAGGAGCATTATTCTGAAGAGGAGGAAGGGTTTGGTCAATGTGGAGTTCTATGCAGAAGAAGAGATGGGTATGGGACAGACTAAAAATAGATATCTACTTTAGAAGCCAAATTTAAACATGTGATCCAGTAAAGTATCTGTAATCAAAGGAAAGGGATTTTTAATTTGAATTTTTAGTTGCATCAGATTTTAATAGCTTTATTAATGCAGTTCAGTAGTAGGAATATATGTGCCAGGAAGACGAGATGTTCATCTTTACTGGGTGTCCTTCTCCTTGAGAAATGCTTAGATGGCTCCTACCTGTGTTTAGTTCTATTAACACGTAATTCTAAATAGATGCATTGTTTAGATTTGTTAATACACTTAACAATCTGTTTCTTTAAGATTCTGCATATTCCTGATATGTTTCACTATGTGTTGCTTTTATTGTTTAATTACCAGAGGGGTATTTCATTTTCAAGTTCTGGGCAGGAAGCTAACTGTTGCCCTATTTATCACCTAATCCATTCAGAATTTTCGAGTGTTTTGTACACTTTGCTGAAGAGGCAAAAGTAATTTAGCAGAGTAATTTCTTTTACAAGTATATTCTTAAGTACCAAGTGTACCCTAAAGTTTTCCTTTGGTTATTAAACAATCTATTTTGTTCTGCACAAAGCATGGTTTGGCCATATATAAGGAAATATAGAGGATTAGGGAGAAATCTATGAGATTGTTTTCATCATCTGCTCTTGATGTAGAAAGATGTAATAGTAACTGCTGGAGTAGTCTTCACTTTATTTCCTCCTTTTACTTTATTCAACCTTTCTCATCTTTAACCAAGATGCCTTTATGTCTTTAACCAAGATATTTTTTTTATGGCTCCATTATGTTCATGTTTATCCAAGCCCCAAACCTGAAGTTATCATATAAGCCTCCATCATCCTCAGCCCACATCAGTTAGTCACTGAATCCTATTTATTTTACTTCCTGAAGTTTCTCTTTTCCTTTTCATTCCACTGCTGCAGGTCTTCACAGTTGCTTAGCTATCTGTTGCCACTCTTCAAACTGGTCTCTGTGCTTAAGTTCTTCCCCAGCCCCACTCTGCCAACTCTGCCCTCAGCCTCATCTAACCCTTGCAGTAAAGGTTATTTTTTTTATATGCTTATTTGATTGTATAACTTCTTTTTGGTAAATTACCATAGCCTTCAGGATATGTACAAGTCAGATGCTATGGCTTAGCATGTAAAGCCCTTTGTGTTCTGGCATCTGACCACTTATTCAGCTCAATTTTCTGTCTTGCTGGCATAGGCATTCTTTTCTCTAGACAAGTCAAATGCACCTGCATTTTTTTTTTTTTTTAACCACACAGGTCATTTTGCATATGACTTTGTTGCCCTTCTTTCTCCTGCTTAGCTTAGTAACTGCTACTTATCCTTCAAAATTTAGTTCAATCATTACCTTTCTTTAATGGTTCTCAAAATCAATGGAGTTGAATTTAATGCTCTTAATCTGACCATTTTAGCACCCTACAATAGTACTTTGCACACTGACCTATAATTGTTGATTTCCTTGTTTGTCTTCCATATGATAATGTGATGGCTTAAGGGTAAGATCTGTGTCTGGAGTAGTACTAGGCCCATTGGAGTTACTCAATAAATATTTGCTGACAATGTTTGAAGATTAATTTTATGTGTCAGCTCAGCTAGCCTATTGTCCCCAGCGGTTTGGTCAAACAATAGCCTAGATGTTGATGTGAAGGTATTTAGTAATGTTATTAACATTTATAATCAGTTGACTTTGAGCAAAGCAGATTACTCTATAATGTGGGTGGACCTCTTTCAATAAACTGAAGGTGTTAAAAGCAAAATCAGAGGTTTTCTGGAGAAGGAGTTTTACCTAAGAACTGTAACAGAAATCCTAGTTGAGTTTCCAGCCTATTTATTGTCTTGCTTTACAGATTTCTGACTGACTGGTCTTGATGGTCATGCGAGCCAGTTCTTTAAAATAAAATTTAAAAAAAATTCACTTTCTTTGTCCTGTATGTTTGTGTGTGTATTCATTTTTGATTCCGTTTCTTTAGAGCATCCTTATTGATACAGAATTTATTAAGTGAGTTGAAGACATTCTGAATGTATATTATCCCAATTATTTGAGCAAATCATATAAATATTATATAGTTTCTTATATAAGGAAGTAAAAGAATTCAGTTTAGCTGCATCTAAATTGAATTAAGCTCACATGAGAAGCTTCTTATTAAAGTTTTATTTCTTAAAAAATGGATGTGAAAAATTTTTAGTGGATTAAGTTTATGACATTTAAATATTACATCCTTGTAGCAATTCATAAAGTGAAAACAGGGCTTTCCCACTGAAGGCTTAGGAAGGCCAATTAGAAAAAGTTGGATTATGGGATTATTATTGGCATTCTTGGTTCTGAACTTGTTTTTGTTTGTTTTGTTCATCAGTATCTTTGGTGATAGAGTTCTGGTTAGTTTTGCAAATATAACCTGAAATTCAAAGTATGGTTTATTCTCCTATTTACATTTTTTATGAAATGCCAAAGTGTGATAAAGTGTTAGAGCCCTGTGAGCTAATTTCCATTCATTTCGCAGAAACATTCTATGAGGAAATGGAGTGCAACAGTGGAATTTTACAGCTATCTGGGCATTGACTTGTCCTTTATCTAAGGCATTATTCACCTCAGTGGACAGACTAATTTTCTTTCATCAAGATATCAGAAAAAGAGATTTCCCATATGAAACCAAACTGAGCCAAAGAAGATAAATGTGTCTGTGAACTAGCATCTCTCCAAACTAAATAATAAGTAGGATCTTGAAGTTTAAGACCCATTTTAAATGGCTGTAAGATACATAAATTTAAAAATAATAAAATTATGGAAATATACGAGTTACAATGGCTGCAAAGTAAGCATCTTATAAGTCTTACTTTTGGTATTATCAGATATTCTGATTTGATCCAACTTTGTGCCATTTGAGGTAAAATTTAAAATAGCATTTATTGCCCCTCTACTATGAATAAAGTCTTATATAGATGTTTTGGGTGAATCAAAGATGATATATAACTTGCAACAGATTGAGTAAGAACAATAATAGAGGTACAACAATGTTTTAGAGGAAAAACAGCTAAGGAATGAGACTAATTGCAAGGAGTAAAAGTTGGGTATGGTTCATGGAATTTGAGCTAGACAGCAAGAAATGATTCAGTACTTTGAGTAACAGGTATGGGAGTGGGAAAGAGGTTTCTAAGCATCAGAACAATCTGAACATCTTAAAGAAGACATAGAAGGCAGGAAAGCACAAAGCTATTTGGAGCAGTGTTCCAAATCCAGACAATGATTTGGAAAGGGAAATCTTAGCACTCAGGAGACCATTTTTAATGTTATTTCAGTGATTCAGAGGAGAGCTGGTGAGAGTCTGAGCTCAGTTCAGTTCAGTTCAGTCACTCAGTCGTGTCCAACTCTTTGCGACCCCATGGACTGCAGCACACCAGGCCTCCCTGTCCATCACTGACTCCTGGAGTTTACTAAAACTCATGTCCATTGAGTTGGTAATGCCATCCAACCATCCTTTGTCATCCCCTTCTCCTCCTGCCCTCAATCTTTCCCAACATCAGGATCTTTTCAAATGAGTCAGCTCTTCGCATCAGGTGGCCAAAATATTGGAGTTTCAGCTTCAGCATCGGTCCTTCCAATTAATATTCAGGGCTGATTTCCTTAAGGATGGACTGGTTGGAGCTCCTTGCTGTCCAAGGAACTCTCAAGAGTCTTCTCCAACACCACAGTACAAAAGCATCAGTTCTTCAGCTCTCAGCTTTCTTTATAGTCCTACTCTCACATCCATACATGACTACTGGAAAAACCATAGCCTTGACTAGGTGGACCTTTGTTGGCAAAGTAATGTCTCTGCTTTTTAATATGCTGTCTAGGTTGGTCATAACTTTCCTTCCAAAGAGTAAGCATCTTTTAATTTATGGCTTCAGTCACCATCTGCAGTGTTTTTGGAGCCCCCCAAAATAAAGTTTGTCACTGTTTCCATTGTTTTCCCATCTATTTGCCATGAAGTAATGGAAACAGATGCCATGATGTTAGTTTTTGAAATGATTTTTAAGCCAACTTTTTCACTCTGCTCTTTCACTTTCATCAAGAGGCTCTTTAGTTCTTCTTCACTCTCTGCCTTAAGTGTGGTATCATCTGCATATCTGAGGTTACTGATATTTCTCCTGGCAATCTTGATTCCAGCTTGTGCTTCATCCAGTCCAGCATTTCTCATTATATACTCTGCATATAAGTTAAATAAGCAGTGTGACACTATACAGCCTTGACATAATCCTTTTTCTATTTGGAACCAGTCTGTTGTTCCATGTCCAGTTTTAACTGTTGCTTCTTGACCTACATACAGATTTTGCAGGAGAAAGGTCAGTCTGAGTTCAGATAGTGGAAATGAGAGAAGATATAAGGAAGTGCATATGAAAGATAGTACAGGAATATATTTGATATTTTAAGGCATTGGATAAGATGAATTTAAAAAATATATTTATTTATTTTTGGCTCTGCTGGGTCTTTGTTGCTTCATGGGCTTTTTCTCTAGTTGTGGAGACTGGGGGCTATTCATAGCTTGCACATTTCATAGCTTGTGACTTCTTTCTTGTGGAGCATGGGCTCTAGTGTAAGTGGGCTTCAGTAGTTGTGGCACGTGGGCTCAGGAGTTGTGGTTCCTGGGTTCTGGAGCACAGGCTCTGTAGTTGTGGCATATGAGTTTAGCTGCTCCACTGGCCTGTGGGATCTTCCCAGATCAGGGATTGAACCAGCATCTCCTGCATTGGCAAGTGGATTCTTTACCACTGAGCCACCAGGGAAGCCCCAAGATGAACTTTTTAAAAATGAAATTAACTCTTTCCATAAACAGACTTTAGCTAATAATCAAAACTTATTTTGAAAAGAAAATTCAAATCTCAACAGAAATTTAAATAATGTTGGTAAAAAATACATAAATATCTTTATATATTTTTCCAATAAAAAGGTCAGTCTTTAGAGTGAAATATGTTGTGTAAATACCAGACTACTATGAAAAGATAAATGAGAGTGCCAGATTGCTCTAAGTTCAATTGTTTAAAAATAAATTTTTTTGGCCCTGATAGACAGTATGCGGGATCTTAGTTCCCTGATCAGGGTTCCAACCTGTGCCCCCTGAAGTGGAAGTGCAGAGTTTTAACCATTGATGGTGGTGGTGGTTTAGTCACCAAGTCATGTCCAATTCTTTGCAACCCAATGGACTGTAGGTGGCCAGGATCCTCTCTGTCTATGGGATTTCCCAGGCAAGAATACTGCAGCGGGTTGCCATTTCCTTCTCCAGGGGATCTTCCCAACCCAGGGATTGAACCTGGGTCTCCTGCATCACGGATGTATTCTTTACTGACTGAGCCACCAGGGAAACCACTGGACCTTCAGGGAATTCCCTGTTTAGTCTTAATTAAACTGTACTCTAGGGGCTTCCCTGGTGGCTCAGAGGTTAAAGCGTCTGCCTCCAACGCTGGAGACCCGTGTTCAATCCCTGGTTTGGGAAGATCCCCTGGAGAAGGAAATGGCAACCCACTCCAATATTCTTGCCTGGAGAATCCCATGGACAGAGGAGCCTGGTAGGCTACAGTCCACAGGGTCTCAAAGAATCAGACATGACTGAGCGACTTCACTCACTTCACTTCCACTAAACTGTATTCTAGTGTATGCAAGAACTTACGGTTGTGGCCACATGCCAATTATTAGTGATTTTGAAGAGCCCAGTAGAATGGGGATGGATACGATACAGAGATGGATAGCAACTGTTCATTTGTGAAATATGTGTATGTTCCATGTCTGTGAAGGAATGCATCTTCTAGGAATAGACTAATGATTTTAACAACAATTCCTAGAAGAATCTGGAAGAGAATTGAAGGTAGATTATTGTGTGCATAGAGATAATCTGTTAAGTATTAGGAAACATCAGGGGTTCAAAGAACAAAACAAGCTCAACTTGGTTCCTTTTAAATTATATTTATTATATCAGTATTATATGTTCAGGAAAGAAAATTTGAATCACCCAGAAAAGTATACAAAATGAATAATCTAAACATAGACTTCATTGACATTTGTGTATATTTCTTCCTTTTAGTTTTTAGACTTCTATGTAATGTGTTTAGAGATCATTTTTTAGATTTTTAAATAAAAGTATGCAAATACCATTTATTTTAAAAAGATTTTATCAAATGATTCTTTAAGATTTATGATGACAATTAGCAGTCCCTTATCCTATCATTTCCAATTCCAGAAGCAACTGTTTGTTTGTTTTTTTAATTGAAGTATAGCTGATCTACAGCACTGTGTACAGCACTGTGATTCAGCTATATATATATATATATATATATATATATATATATATATATATATATATATATATCTGGAGAAGGAAATGGCAATACACTCCAATATTCTTGCCCGGAGAATCCCATGGATAGAGGAGCCTGGCGGGCTACAGTCCATGGGGTCACAAAGAATAGGACATGACTAAGTGACTAACACATGCATATATATATATGTTTCTTTTTCAGAAGCAACTAATTTTGACTGTTTCTTTCAGAATTTACTTTTGTATTTACAATAACAGATTTTTTTTTCTGTGATGACTTTCTAAATAGATCTATTGACATTCTGTTAAGAAAGATGAAAATTTGGTCTCTCACTCCAGCATTAGCCCTCACTCCTCACTTTATTTTCTTCTATGTAGTTATGTCACAGATTTTTATTTAAATAAATATTTAGTGTCTATACATTAATGATGATTATATAAATATTATCTATAATCCAGCTCTTCAGTATACCATTGTCATATATCCTTTCTGGTGAATTTTCTTGTTTGTTTTTAGTGGAGTTTTTTTTTTTTTTTTGCTTAGTTTTTAATGTGTTAACATTAAGTAAATTGCTTAATAATTCATTCAAACACATAAACCAGTCCCTCAGTTTCATCATTTTCTTGGTGAAATATTTGGGTGACATATCTTGGTGACTTATCTGGAGCCATCTGACCTCTGAGCCTGATGCTCAGCTGGTCTTGGGATTTTTGTCCTTTCACAGTCATCCTACGGATTACTTTCACCCCTTACCTGAATGGAATCCTCTTTTTTTCCTGGATTTCACATTTTTCTGTTTATAGGTTTATTTCCTTGTTTTGATGGAATATCATTCTGTGACTTCCTGAGAAATAATTCATGGAAGTATACTTTTTGAGACTTTGTATGTATGAAAATGTCCTTATTTTGTCTTTGCTCTTGATTAATAGTTTCCAGACATAGACATCTAGGTACGGAATGTTTTTTCTGCAGAATTTTGAAGTTATTTCTCTCTCTTCCCTTTTTTGGTTTATCTTTTTTAAAATTAAAAGCAAATATGTATTTATGGACACATATATGTATAGATTCCAAGTAACCCTGTTTTTAGTCCCACCTGTACCCCTACCATTAATACTATTAATATTTCCAGTTTCTGAGTCTTTCTGGGATTATACAGTGTAAATCAGCTAGTGTTTTGGCTCCCTCAGCCATATCTTTTTGTTCTATTAAATTGGTTACATTCACATTTGAAATTTTACTTTTATTGTTTCCTGTCTACTGTCTTCTTCTTTCTCATATCCTTTGTGCTTTGGTATTACTTTAAAAATTACTAAGATTTACTTTAAAATTACTAAAATTACTTTAAAAATTACTAGCAGTGTAGTGTGATTTTGTGAGGGAATGGAGATAGACTCATGTGTTCAATTTGCAACAGTTTGGTCTCTCTAGAATATTTCTGTCACTTAATATTCTACTTTATATAAAAAAGTCCCTCTATTATTACACATGCTCATGTAAACAGTTAAGTAAAAAATCAAGTTTGTATAATATTGCATGAAATAAATATACCATTCTTCTTAACTGCCGGGGTTCAGCCCTGGTGGATCCAGGGAATTCGAAAGGGGTACGGCATCGGCGATCAGGAGACAATAGCTTACTTAAGTGTTAATTAGAGATATAAAGAGTGGTTAAATAAGGATAGCTCAGTGAGAAAATTCAGTGGAGAAAAGAGGCTGAATAACTTGGTTTATGTGGAAAACCAATAAAACTCCAAGACAAGGAGTTTGCACCACCCACGTAGGCCGCAGGCGTCCTCCAGTTCTCCCGAAGGAGAGGAGACACTAAGGCCTCCCCGGTCAGATCTTAGAAGCCCAGGCAAAATTAGTAGGCTTGGCGAGCTTCCACCATCCAGATGGGAATTCAGTCAGAAGGTGAGAGAAAGAACGACATGGGCAGACCAAGCTTCAGTGAGCAAGGCCCGTAGCTTTATTTTCAACAGGGGCTTTTATACCCTAAGTTGCACATAGAGGATAATAGGGGGTGTGAAATCACGCAAAGTCAGCAGTCTTTGATCCTTATCGAAACCAGGGTTTCTTTTCTGCAAACTTATCGTATACAAATGGCTTAGGTGATTTACATCATCTTCTGGCCAGAAGGCCTGTTAACATTTTATGACTCAGACAAAGGTTTGTCAACCACAAGACTTATTTTCTCTAAGAGTAATTATTTTAAAGTTTGGCACCATCCTCCGAAGGTGTTGGATAAAGTTGCATTCCTATAGGGCAGAGGTGCAGTGGGTTTACTACAAAGGAAAGAATTTGTTAACACCAAGGCCACTACTTATTTTTTCTACATACCAACTATATTAATTAATACACTTCCAAGGATACAATACAGGGAATGTGGAAACTTGGCAGCAAGCATTGGCTCAACAATGAAATCTTCTACTAGTTCTATTCTGACAATTTCTAACTCTCCGAGAGGCTCTATACTATTTGAATATCTTAAGCTTCCTGTGCCTCTCACGGTTGGGAGACTGTAAACAATCGTTTGCATAGGAGTCCGGGTAAACCTGTCAGGCAAGTTAGAGAGCCATCTGAGGGGTTTGGATTGAAACACTCCTATTATGCCCAGGAGGCTAATTAGCTAGAGCTCTAAGTTGATTTCCTTCAGAGAAAAGGTGGTCAGGGATAGCCCCCCATTAATGTCAGAGGAATTGGTGAAAGTCATGAAGCAGTAAAACAGACAGACTCTGGTTTTGGGATAGACGCTCAGGCAGGCGCAGAGGGGCACCCCTTGAGTTCTGGCTCGCCTTGCCCACCAGAACTCTCCCACATAACCTTGTTATGGGTGGGGACTCCCATGCTGGCTCCTGGCACTTAACCTTTCTTTTACTATAAAGTATTTCAGTGTTTTTTAAGATAACTTTATTTATATATTTATTTTTGGTTGTGCTGGGTCTTTGTTGCTGTGCACAGGCTTTCTCTAGTCGTGGTGAGCAGGGGCTATTCTTCACTGTGGTGTGCGGGTTTCTTGATGCAGGGGCTTCTTTTGTAGTGGCTCAGTAGTTGTGGCACATGGGATTAGTTGCCCTGTGGCATATGGGATCTTTTTGGACCAGAGGTTGAACCTGTGTCCCCTGCATTGGCAGGCAGATTCTTTACCACTGTACCACTAGGGAAGTCCTATTTCAGGGTTTTTCTAACCACTGTCAACTGAAAAAAAAAAAAGTACTATGTGAGAGTTGTGAGTTAAGTTTTAGTTGGGGCAAAACAATCTACAGATTCTGTGCAACCCCTATCAAATTACCAATGGCACTTTTCACAGAATTAGAACAAAAATTTTGATATTTATATGGAAACACAAGGACCATTGCTTTGAATAGCCAAAGCAATCTTGAGAAAGAAAAAGCTGGAGGAATCAAACTCCTTGACTTCAGACTATAGTACAAGTTAAGATAATCAAAACAGCACAAAAACAGAAATAGAGATCAATGGAACAGGATAGAAAGTCCAGAGATAAACCCACACACCCATGATCACTTAATCTATGAGAAAGGAAGCAAGAATAGACAATGAAGTAAAGGTCATCTCTTCAGTAAGAGGTGCTGAGAAAACTGGACAAGTGCATGTAAATGAATGAATGCCATATGAATGGCATATAATATATATACATATATATTTTTTTATATATTATTATTATATATATATAATATATATAATAATATATATAATAATATAATATATATAATATATATATATAATATGTATTATATATTATATATTATAATATATATATAATATATATATTATATATATTATTATATATATATATATATATAATATAATAAATGAATGAACTCCCTAATGCCATATACAAAAGTAAATTCAAAATGGATTAAAGACCTAATATAGGGCCAGATATTATAAAACTCTTAGAGGAAAACAAAGGCAGAACCCTCTCTGACATAAATCCCAGAAAGATCTTTTTCACTCTTCCTCCTCCTAGAGTAATGAAAATAAGAACAAAAATAAACAAATGAGACCTAAGTAAGCTTAAAGTCTTCTGCAGAGCAAAGGAAACCATAAATAAAACAAAAAGACAACCCTCAGAATGGGAGAAAATACTTGCAAATGAAGCAACCAACAAAGGATTAATCTCCAAAATATACAAACAGCTCATGCAACTAAGTATCAGAAAACAAACAACCCAATCAAAAAAAGAGGCAAAAGATCTAAATAGGCATTTCTCCAAAGAAGACATAGATGGTTAAAAAAACATAGGAAAATATGCTCAGCATCCCTAATTATTAGAGAAATGCAAATCAAAACTACAGTGAGTAACACCTCACAGCAGTCAGAATCAGATCATATCAGATCAGTCGCTCAGTCGTGTCCGACTCTTTGCGACCCCATGAATCACAGCACGCCAGGCCTCCCTGTCCATCACCAACTCCCGGAGTTCACTCAGACTCACATCCATCGAGTCAGTGATGCCATTCAGCCATCTCATCCTCTGTCATCCCCTTCTCCTCTTGCCCCCAATCCCTCCCATCATCAGGGTCTTTCCCAATGAGTCAACTCTTCGCATGAGGTGGCCAAAGTACTGGAGTTTCAGCTTTAGCATCATTGCTTCCAAAGAAATCCCAGGGCTGATCTCCTTCAGAATGGACTGGTTGGATCTCCTTGCAGTCCAAGGGACTCTCAAGAGTCTTCTCCAACACCACAGTTCAAAAACATCAATTCTTCGGCGCTCAGCCTTCTTCACAGTCCAACTCTCACATCCATACATGACCACTGGAAAAACCATAGCCTTGACTAGATGAACCTTTGTTGGCAAAGTAACGTCTCTGCTTTTGAATATGCTATCTAGGTTGGTCATAACTTTCCTTCCAAGGAGTAAGCGTCTTTTAATTTCATGGCTGCAGTCACCATCTGTAGTGATTTTGGAGCCCAGAAAAATAAAGTCTGACACTGTTTCTCCTGTTTCCCCATCTATTTCCCATGAAGTGATGAGACCGGATGCCATGATCTTCGTTTTCTGAATGTTGAGTTTTAAGCAGTTAGAATGGCCATTATCAAAGAATCTACAAACAAGATTTGTAGAGGGTGTTGAGAGAAAGGACCTCCTACACTGTTGGTGGGAATGTAAACTAATACAACCTCTATGGAGATCAGTATGGAGGTTTCTTAAAAAATTAAAAATAGAGCTACTATATGATCCACAAATCCCACTCCTGGGCATATATCCAGAGAAAAACATTATGGGAAAAGATACATGTGCCCCAGTGTTCATTGATGCACTATTTACAATAGCCAGGACGTGAAAGAAACCTAAATATCCATCAACAATGGAATCGATAGAGAAGATGTGGCCCATATATGAAATGGAATATTATATATATGTACCTGATGGACCACAGCCTGCCAGGCTCCACTGCCCATGGAATTCTCTAGGCAGGAATACTGAGGTGGGTAGCCATCCCCTTCTCCAGGGGATCTTCCCGACCCAGGAATCAAACCTGGATCTCCTGCATTGCAGGCAGATTCTTTATTGTCTGACCCAACAGGGAAGCACAGTGGAATTTACTCATCTATAAAAATGAACAAAATAATGCCATTTGCAGCATATTGATAGACCTAGAGATTTTTACACTGAGTGAGGTAAGTCAGAGAAAGAGGGGCATCATATGATATTGCTTATATGTGTAATCTAAAAAAAAAGTACAAGTGAACTTATCTACAAAACAGAAACAAAGTTAAGATGTAGAAAACAAACTTATGGTTATGAGGGAGTAAGGGAGGAGGGATAAATTGAGAAATTGAGATTGACATCTACACACTACTATTAATACATATAAAATAGATAACCAATAAGGACCTACTGTATAGCACAGGGAACTCTACTCAACACCTTTTAATGGCCTATATGGGAAAAGAATCTGAGGAAAAGTAGATATATGTGTAACTGACTCACTCTGCTGTATACCTGAAACTAACACAATGTTATAAATTAACTATATGCCAACAAAAAATTTTTTAAGTTTTATTTAGGGCAAAGTGATATCTATAGCCAAGGAGACAGTGTCTCAGATAGCTCTGAGGAACTGCTCTGAAGATGTAGCATGGATGGTCAGTATTACATATGATTTTAGTGAAACAGGGGGTACATGCAATCAAGCACAATTTTGGCAGAGACTTGGTGCTAGTCACAAGGAGCAGATATCACTATTAATGATTTTAGTGCTTTTCTCAATATAGGAGATGCAAGAATTTGGGCTCATAAAATCTTCTGAAAATATCTAACTATCAGAAGGCCTTTTCTGCCAGTCCCCCCCCCCCCCCCGCCCCCTCCCAGAGGACAGAGTGCTTCATTCCTGATCTCTACCCTGAACTCCTTTCATGATGTGCTGAAGATCAGTGACTTTAGTGGCTAGTAACTTAATCCTTGTAGAGGCAGATTCCAAGTCCCAGTTTGTAGTTGGCGTCACCAGTGAACATGATTCTGTAAAAAAATTTGTTATGTGGAAACTAATGTTAACTATGAAGAAATTTACTAACAGTAGGCTCAGGATTCTATATTTGGCCCCATCCTATTAACTTTTTTTTTTTTTTTAGTGACTTTGATGAAGTAATCTTTTAAAGGCCTCTTCTACCTGTAGGAAGATTTAGGACATCTTCAGTATATTTTTCATGATTCCATAAGGCATAACTTGGATAGAATTTTTTTATTATTATTATAATTTTTTACTTTACAATATTGTATTGGTTTTGCCATACATCAACATGCATCCGCCATGGGTGTACACATGTTCCCATTCTGAACCCCCCTCCCCCCTCCCTCCCCATACCATCCCTCTGGGTCATCCCAGTGCACCAGCCCCAAGCATCCTGTATCCTGCATCGAACTTGGACTGGCGATTCATTTCTTATATGATATTATACATGTTTTAATGCCATTCTCCCAAATCATCACCCCCCCCACCCCCCACAGAGTCCAAAAGACTGTTCTATACATCTGTGTCTCTTTTGCTGTCTCGCATACAGGGTTGTCATTACCATCTTTCTAAATTCCATATATAGGCGTTAGTATACTGTATTGGTGTTTTTCTTTCTGGCTTACTTCACTCTGTATAATAGGCTCCAGTTTCATCCATCTCATTAGAACTGATTCAAATGTATTCTTTTCAATGGCTGTGTAATACTCCATTGTGTATATGTACCACAGCTTTCTTATCCATTCGTCTGCTGATGGACATCTAGGTTGCTTCCATGTCCTGGCTATTATAAAGAGTGCTGCGATGAACATTGGGGTACATGTGTCTCTTTCAATTCTGGTTTCCTCAGTGTGTATGCCCAGCAGTGGGATTGCTGGTCATAAGGCAGTTCCATTTCCAGTTTTTTAAGGAATCTCCACACTGTTCTCCATAGTGGCTGTACTAGTTTGTATTCCCACCAACAGTGTAAGAGGGTTCCCTTTTCTCCATACCCTCTCCAGCATTTATTGCTTGCAGACTTTTGGATCACAGCCATTCTGACTGGCATGAAATGGTACCTTATTGTGGTTTTGATTTGCATTTCTCTGATAATGAGTGATGTTGAGCATCTTTTCATGTGTTTGTTAGCCATCTGTATGTCTTCTTTGGAGAAATGTCTATTTAGTTCTTTGGCCCATTTTTTGATTGGGTCGTTTATTTTTCTGGAATTGAGCTGCAGGAGTTGCTTGTATATTTTTGAAATTAGTTGTTTGTCAGTTGCTTCATTTGCTATTATTTTCTCCCATTCTGAAGGCTGTCTTTTCACCTTGCTTATAGCTTCCTTTGTTGTGCAGAAGCTTTTAATTTTAAATAGGTCCCATTTGTTTATTTTTGCTTTTATTTCCAATCTTCTGGGTGGTGGGTCATAGAGGATCCTGCTGTGATGTATGTCGGAGAGTGTTTTGCCTATGTTCTCCTCTAAGAGTTTTATAGTTTCTGGTCTTATGTTTATATCTTTAATCCAATTTCAGTTTGTTTTTCTATTGGTGTTAGAAAGTGTTCTAGTTTCATTCTTTTACAAGTGGTTGACCAGTTTTCCCAGCACCACTTGTTAAAGAGATTGTCTTTAATCCATTGTATATTCTTGCCTCCTTCATCAAAGATAAGGTGTCCATAGGTGTATGAATTTATCTCTGGGCTTTCTATTTTGTTCCATTGATCTATATTTCTGTCTTTGTGCCAGTACTATACTGTCTTGATGAGTGTGGCTTTGTAGTAGAGCCTGAAGTCAGGTAGGTTGATTCCTCCAGTTCCATTCTTCTTTCTCAAGATTGCTTTGGCTATTCGAGGTTTTTTGTATATCCATACAAATTGTGAAATTATTTGTTCTAGCTCTGTGAAAAATACCGTTGGTAGCTTGATAGAGATTGCATTGACTCTACAGATTGCTACTCATTTTCACTATATTGATTCTTCTGACCCATGAACATGGTATATTTCTCCGTCTATTAGTGTCCTTTTTGATTTCTTTCACCAGTGTTTTTTAGTTTTCTATATAAATGTCTTTAGTTTCTTTAGGTAGTTATATTCCTAAGTATCTTATTCTTTTCATTGCAGTGGTGAATGGAATTGTTTCCGTAATAGAATTTTTAAGGAGACAAATTTGAGTTCAATTAAAAAAAGAGATTTTCTAATATTTAGAGTTATTCAGAAAAGAAACAGGTGCTTAGTATGCAAGTAGGCCCTTCTTTACTAAACAGTGAGCTCTAAGAGAGTGGGAACCCTCTGATTCACTTAAGTCCAATCAGCTCTTAGTACAGTGCTCTCATAGGGTGGGCACTGAAACGTTTATTTAATGTTGAAAGCATTTATGCTATTTTACCACCAGATAGAGTTGTAGAAACAGAGATGCCTGTTCTTTGTGAGAAGTTTTACCTCTTAAAATCCCTTCTGTCTCTGAAATTTTTGGCATCCAAAAGGAGACCCTAAAAGCCAACAATTGATAACATGGGAAAAAAGTGGATTCAATATCTAAAAATCTCATTTTTGATGTCTATATAGGATGGTTATCATTAGTGATACCAAGTTAGATAACTAATTGGACATGTTTATTTCAAGACTAAGAAGATTAATGACCTAATTTGCTTTAGTAGTGAGTATTTCCCATGTATCCATCATTTCTGCCTTGTAATCACAGGACCTAATTTGCTTTAGTAGTGAGTATTTCCCATGTATCCATCATTTCTGCCTTGTAGTCACAGGCCACTGTTTTGTCTTTAACCTTGATTACAGAGAGTTATTTTTCCCCTGTTGATATCCTCTTAATTTAGCAGAATTTTTCATTCTAATCATCCTTCTGCTGATATAATAAAAATTCAAAACACCTAACCAAATATGACAATCATATATTTTTCATTTAATAACTTTTGTCACTTTCTAAGTCATTAACTTCTTTGCATGTATATTTGCCTTTTTTCTTAATATATGTATTTTGTCTAAAAGCTCATTATTATTTTGCCTTAGTTATATTCATAGAGTAGCCTAGGAATTAGATGGAATGTTCAAATGGTAAAATTTCAGTTCTTTGTAGACCATTTGACATTACTCTTAGTATAAGCTCAAAATTATAACAATTTATAAAGTCCTTGAAAGAGACATGCCCTTTAGTGCATGTGTATGTGCTTACACTGACTCATTTGAAAAGACACTGATGCTGGGAAAGACGGAGGGTGGAAGGAGAAGAGGATGACAGAGGATGAGATGGTTGATGGCATCACTGACTCAATGGACATGAGTTTGAGTAAACTCCAGGAGTTGGTGATGGATAGGGAGGCCTGGCATGCTGCAGTCCATGGGGTCGCAAAGAGTTGGACACAACTGAGCAACTGAATTGAACTGATGTGCTCAGTGGCTCAGTTGTATTTAACTCTTTGTGACCCTATGGACTGGAGCCAGGCAAGCTACTCTGTCCAAGAGATTCTCCAGGCAAGAAAACTGAAGTGGCTTGCCATTTCCTCCTCTAGGGCATATTACCTGACCCAAGGATCGAATCACATCTCCTACATCTCCTGCATTGGCAGGCAGATTCTTAACCATTGTGTCACCTGGGAAGTAGTAGTAGTAGTAGTTGTTGTTGTTCAGTCACTCAGTCGTGTCCGACTCTTTCATACCCCATGGACTGCAGCACATCAGGCTTTCCTGTTCATCACCAACTCCCAGAGCTTGCTCAAACTCATGTCCATCGAGCCATCCAACCATCTCATCCTCTGTGGTCCCCTTCTACTCCTGCCTTCAATTTTTCCCAGCATCTTTTCCAATGAGTCAGCTCTTCACATCAGGTGGCCAAGGTATTGGAGCTTCAGTTGCAGCATCAGTCCCTCCAATGAATATTCAGGGTTGGTTTCTTTTAGGATTGACTGGTTTGATCTCCTTGCAGTCCAAGGAACTCTCAAGCATCTTCTCCAGCACCATAGTTCGAAGGCATCAATTCTTTGGTGCTCAGCCTTTTTTATTGTCCATCTCTCACATCTGTACATGACTACTGGACAAACCATAGCTTTGAGTATACGGACCTTTGTAGGCAAAGTAATGTCTCGGCTTTTTAATATGTTGTCTAGGTTTGTCATAGCTTTTCTTCCAAGGAGCAAGCATCTTTTAATTTCATGGTTGCAGTCACCGTCCTCAGTGATTTTGGAACCCAAGAAAATAAAGTCTGTCATTGTTTCCATTGTTTCTGCACCAATTTTCCATGAAGTGATGGGACCAGATGGTATGATCGATTTTTGAATGTTGAATTATAAGCCAGCTTTTTCACTCTCCTCTTTCACTTTCATCAAGAGACTCTTAAAAAAAAAAAAAGAGGCTCTTTAGTTCCTCTTCACTTTCTTCCATTAGGGTGATGCCATCTGCTTATCTAAGGTTATTGATATTTCTCCTGGCAATCTTGATTCCAGCTGTGCTTCCTTCTGCTCAGCATTTTACATGATGTACCCTGTATATAAGTTAAATAAGCAGGGTGACAATATACAGGCTTGACATACTCCTTCCCTAATTTTGAACCAGTCCCTTGTTCCATGTCCAGTTCTAACTGTTGCTTCTTGACCTGCATACAGGTTTCTCAGGAGGCAGGTAAGGTGGTTTGGTATTCCCATCTCTTTAAGAATTTTCCAGTTTGTTGTGATCCACACAGTAAAAGGCTTCAATGTAGTCAGTGAAACAGAAATGTAGATGATTTACTGGAATTCTTTTGTTTTTTCTATGATCCAATGGATGTTGACAACATGATCTCTGGTTCCTCTGCCTTTGCTAAGTACAGCTTGTGCATTTGGAAGTTCTCAGTTCACAAACCATTGAAGCCTAACTTGAAGGATTTTGGGTATTACCTTGCTAACAAATGAAATGAGTGCAATTGTGTGATAGTTTGAACATTCTTTGGCATTGCCCTTCTTTGGGATTAGAATGAAAACTGACCTTTTCCAGACCTGTGGCCACTGCTGAGTTTTCAAAATTTGCTGGCATATTGTGTGCAGTACTGTAACAGCATCATCTTTTACAATTTGAAATAGCTCAACTAGAATTCTGTCACTTCCACTAGGTTTGTTTGTAGTGATGCTTCCTAAGGCCCCCTTGACTTCCTACTCCAGGATATCTGGCTTTACGTGCGTGATTACACCACTGTGGTTATTCGGGTCATTAAGATCTTTTTGTATAGTTCTTCTGTGTATATTTGCCACCTCTTCTTTTCTTCTGCTTCTGTTAGGTCATTATTTCTGTCCTTTATCGTGCCTGTCTTTACATGAAATGTTCCCTTGGTATCTCTAATTTTCTTGAAGAGATCTCTAGTCTTTCCCATTCTATGGTTTTCCTCTATTTCTTTGCATTGATCACTGAACAAGACTTTCTTATCTCTCCTTGCTGTTCTTTGGATCTCTGCATTCAGATGAACATATCTTTCCTTTTCTCCTTTGCTTTCACTTCTCTTTTTTTCTCAGCTATTTATAAGGCCTCCTTAGACAACCATTTTCCTTTTTTCATTTCTTTTTTTTTTTCATATTGTTTTGATCATGGCCTCCTATACAATGTTACAAACCTCCACCCATAGTTCTTCAGGCACTCTGTCTACCAGATTTAATCCCCTGAATCTGTCATTCCACTGTAATATTGTAAGGTATTTGATTTGGATCATACCTTAATGGCCTAGTGGTTTTCCCTACTTTCTTCAGTTTGAGTCTGAATTTGGCAATAAGGAGTTTATGATCTGTGCCACAGTCTATTCCTGGTCTTATTTTTGCTGACTGTATAGAGCTTCTCCATCTTCAACTACAAAGAATATAATCAATCTGATTTTGGTGTTTACCATCTGGTGAGGTCCATGTGTAGAGTCATCTTTGTGTTGTTGAAAGAGGGTATTTGCTATGACTGGTGCATTCTATTGGCCAAACTCTGTTAGCCTTTGCCCACTTCATTTTATACTTCAAGGCCAAACTTGCCTGTTATTCCGGATATCTCTTAACTGCCTACTTTTTAATTACAGTCTCTTTTATGAACAGGACATCCTTTTTTGGTTTTAATTGTGGAAGGTCTTGTAGTTCTTCTTGAACCATACAACTTTACCTTCTTTGGCATTAGCGGTTGGGCCATAGACTTGGATTAATGGAATATTGAATGGTTTGCCTTGGAAATAAATTGAGATCATTCTGTCTCACTTGGTAAGTACTTTTCCTTATATTGATAAATAGTCTGTTTGGTTTCACAGATTTACAACCAGCCATTTCAAACTTGAATATAAAATTAATAACTCTTGAAAACATTTCCCTGGACCTACTCAAATAGCGTTAATCTGTAGCTGAATGCTCATACCACTTCATCTTGATGTTTCATATAATTCATCCCTTTTGACACAGTACTTATAGTGGCTAAAAAGGGCTAAACTGACTTCCCTGAATTTCTTGAAAACTACTACTCAGAGCTCAAGAAATATTTGTGAAAAAAATTAGAATGTATTTGAATCCATATTTTGTGGTGATAAAAACACACTGTGTAAATGTAATAGAGAAAATATTTTGTTAACTGATACCTGTATTCCTGTTGTGAAAGGGACTACCTTGTATAGAAAAATACTTTTATAAACTGTTTTGTCAGGTGTAAGGTGATGCCCTCAAGGATAAAGGTGTCTGGTGTTGGGGGGAGGGTCTGCCAAACCACTTAACAGGAGGCTGCAGGCTCTGAAGGAAGTGGGACATTCCAGCTTTGGGGTGGTTAGTAATGCTCAAGACTACATGTGACTAACATTCCAGTCAAAAGAAATATGTAAACCCCTTAGTACACAATTCCAGGGGACATGGCTCACTGAACAAAAGAATGTATTGAACACACTGGTGTGAGTGCACACCTTCATCCAGGCTACAACAGAAATGTATATTGGGTGAGTAGTTTGGAGGAGTAATCAAAGAAATAAGGCTGAATCCCACATTCATTATGGTGAGTAGAGCAGAAAAAGAGAATAACTACAGGAATCAAGACATAAAAATCAGAGATTTGGAGCCATCGGTGAAAATTAGCAGAAGTCATTAGACTTCACACTTGGAGTAAAGGGTAGTCTTCCTGAGTTTATTTAAAACTCAGAAGCATTGTGAACTCAGATACCTGGCTACATAGGCATGGCTTAGATTATCAAAAGCCTGAATCCTCTTCATTTCCCTAATAATAGGAAATCCAGTTTTCTGACAACTGGCTAGAAATTCAGTAAGGGCTGTGATTACCAAATCACATAACCTATGATATTACTTGGGGCTTCCCTGGTGTCTCAGATGGAAAAGAATCTGCCTGCAAAGCAAGAGACCCAGGTTTGATCCCTGCATCAGGAAGATTGCCTGGAGAAGGGAATGGCAACCTACTCCACTATTCTTGCCTGGAGAAGTCCATGGACAGAGGGGCCTGGTGAGCTACAGTCCATGGGTTTGCAAAGAGTCAAACATGACTGAACGACTGACATTTTCAGTTTCACTTCATATCACTTATAGTTAAGCGATATCAACTTAAGTATCAACTTAAGTGAATTGCCTCATGCCAAATTATCTCTGTTAGAAAAAATAAGTATACTACGTGTCAGGCACTGTTTAAAGACTTTAGATACATCTCTTATATGGATCTTATGTATATTAACAACTCTGGGGGATGGAGAAGGACAGGGAAGCCTGATGTGTTGCAATCCATGGGGTCACAAAGAATTAGACAGGATTGAGAGACTGAAAAACAACAACAAATATGTATTAACTCTTCGTAACAAGGTTACAAGTAAAATAGATTGTTATTATAATTTGACAGAAGGAAAACCAAGGCAAAGAAACATAAGTCAGTTACCTAAGCTCCTAAGGCCAGTAAGTAGCAGGGCTGGGATATTACCTAGTAATTTCAGAGGCCATGTTCTTAACAACTGTAGATATTCTATACTGCTATACTTTGTAGCATAGTCAAAATATGAGTTACAAAAGAAGGTAAAACCTTCTTCAAAGTTATAAGTAAAAAGAAAGGTAGGTCAGCAAGTGAGAACAGCCCTACCTAGTTGTTTAGCACTATTGTTATTTACCTGTATTAGGGTCTATTATGAGTTACTTAATGCTTTGTTTCATTATTTCTTCAACTTTAAAGTGAGGACTATGCCTACTCTGATGCCTTTCATGGGAAAGTTTTGAGCAAAATGTACACATAGTTGAAAGATTTCATCAATGTAGAGAGATGTCCCATAGAAATCACAAAGTTGTGTATGAATACTGCAGATAATTTGAACCTTCAGCTAATGTTCCAAATGGAACTGGATAATTCCTCTACAGCTCTTTGAGTTGAAAGATGGAGACTATCAGTAATTCAAGTTTTGAAAGACATTTCCTAAACCTTAAATATGTAATCAGCTGTGAGGGAAAACAGATGCTGGTATTGGGTAAACTCTCTGCACTAGCTGAACTTAAAATTTTTTGTATTTCTAATTTTCATTTCATTGTCTTAATATCATGTCACCTGTGCACACTAAATTTTTCATGTAAAGAGGGCTTGGTGTGCTCCTCTTTGTTATTAGACTTTAGTGTGGTCAAAGGCATGAGTGAGAGAGGAACTGGCAAGCAAATTAAAAACCTTGGATCAGAGTCTGTAGGAAACTGGATGGTGGCAATCCATCTATCACCCACACTGTTTGGCAATTTCAGTGCAATTACACTAGGCTGTAGACACTAAATACAAAGTGTTACACAAACAGATTTAAAATGAGTAATTGGAAGCCTGTAGTGCTTTGCCAGGATTAATACAACAGCCACTGTGAAGAGACAGAAAGAGTTCCAGATATGTTCAGCTCCCGAAAAATAGCAATATCAGCAGAAGGTCCATAATACAATATAATAACATTATTTTTCCATTTACAGTTCAAAATATAATGCTTAATTCCCATAAGGACAGAAATCCTTGTAAAAGGAAAAGGTTTTTGTGATAAAGGCAGAGAAAGACAGGCTAAAAGAAAAAACAAGATCATCTGAAATGAAAACTTCAGTTTATAAAAAAGAGAGTACTTGGTTGATACTGTATTATTTATTCTAAAAACAATATAATGGAGGCCTCAGGGAGGGGAAAGTATGATGTGGTGGGAAGGAAGAATAATATGAAAAACCACAGTCCTGATCATACTTGAAAAATATTGATCCAGACTGATATAGATCTCAGTTCAGTTCAGTTCAGTCGCACAGTTGTGTCCAACTTTTTGCAACCCCATGGACTGCAGCATGCCAGGATTCCCTGTCCATCACCAAATCCTGGAGTTTACTCAAACTCATGTCCATCGAATCAGTGATGCCATCCAACCATCTCATCCTCTGTCGTCCCCTTCTCCTGCCTTCAATCTTTCCCAGCATCAGGGTCTTTTCATTTTTTTAAATTATAAATTTATTTAGTTTAATTGGAGGCTAATTACTTTACAATATTGTATTGGTTTTGCCATACATCAACATGAATCTGCCACGGGTATACACATGTTCCCCATCCTGAACTCCCCTCCCTCCTCCCTCCCTGTACCGTCCCTCTGGGTCATCCCAGTGCACCAGCCCCAAGCATCCTGTATCATGCATTGAACCTGGACTGGCGATTTGTTCAAATGAGTCATCTCTTTGCATCAGGTGGCCAAAGTATTGGAGTTTCAACTTCAACATGAGAACTTCCAATGAATATTCAGAACTGATTTCCTTTAGGATGGACTGGTTGGATCTCCTTGCAGTCCAAAGGACTCTCAAGAGTCATCTCCAATACCACAGTTCAAAAGCATCAATTCTTCTGCATCCAGCTTTATTCACCATCCAACTCACATCTATACATGCTTACCTTTGTATACATGATGGGCCTTTGTTGGCAAAGTAATGTCTCTGCTTTTTAATATGCTGTCTAGGTTGGTCATAATTTTTTTCCCAAGGAGTAAGCGTCTTTTAATTTAATGGCTGCAATCACCATCCACAGTGATTTTGGAGCCCCACCAAAATAAAGTCTGCCACTGTTTCCACTATTTCTCCATATATTTGCCATGAAGTGACAGGTGCCATGATCTTTGTTTTCTGAATGTTGAGCTTTAAGCTAACTTTTTCACTTTCCTCTTTCACTTGCATCAAGAGGCTTTTTAGTTCTTCACTTTCTGCCATAAGGGTGGTGTTATCTGCATATCTGAGGTTATTGTTATTTCTCTTGGCAATCTTGATTCCAGCTTGTGTTTCCTCCAGCCCAGCGTTTCTCATGATGTACTCTGCATATAAGTTAAATAAGCAGGGTGACAATATACAGCCTTGACCTACTCCTTTTCCTAATTGGAACCAGTCTGTTGTTCCATGTCCCATTCTAACTGTGGTTCCTGACCTGCATACAGATTTCTCAGAAGGCAGGTCAGGTGGTCTGGTATTCCCATCTCTTTCAGAATTTTCCACAGTTTATTGTGATCCACATAGTCAAAGGCTTTGGCACAGTCAATAAAGCAAAAGTAGATGTTTTTCTGGAACTCTCTTGCTTTTTTGATGATCCATTGAATGTTGGCAATTTGATCTCTGGTTCCTCTGCCTTTTCTAAAACCAGCTTGACATCTGGAAGTTCATGGTTCACGTATTGTTGAAGCCTAGCTTGGAGAATTTTGAGCATTAGTTTGCTAGCGTGTGAGATAAGTGCAATTGTGTGGTAGTCTGAGCATTCTTTGGCATTACCTTTCTTTGGGATTAGAATGAAAACTGACATTTTCCAGTCTTGTGGCCACTGCTGAGTTTTCCAAACTTGTTGGCATATTGAATGTAGCACTTTCACAGCATCATCTTTTAGGATTTGAAATAGCTCAACTACAATTGCATCATCTCCTCTAGCTTTGTTCATAGTGATGCTTCCTAAGGCCCACTTGACTTCACATTCCAGGATGCCTGGCTCTAGGTGAGTGATCGCACCATCATGATTATCTGGGTCATGAAGATCTTTTTTGTACAGTTCTTCTATGTATTCTTGCCACCTCTTCCTAATATCTTCTGCTTCTCTTAGGTCCATACCATTTCTGTCCTTTATCGAGCCCATCTTTGCATGAAATATTCCCTTGGTATCTCTAATTTTCTTGAAGACATCTCTGGTCTTTCCCATTCTATTGTTTTCCTCTGTTTCTTTGCATTGATCACTGAGGAAGGCTTTCTTATCTCTCCTTGAGAGATAGATCTAGGTGATCATAATTGACACTGAAGCTCAGATTTCATCCAAATTTCCATAAAAAGGTTGATGAGTTTTAAAGAATCTTCAAGTTATTTATTTTTCTTAATTTTTGAAGGAACCAACAGAGTGCTTTGTGAAGTGGAGGCTTAGGTGTTTCTTTATGAACAATTCTTGTGTAATTTTCATGGTAAGAACTCAGTGTTGGGTACCATGAGGCTGTGAAAATGAGACTTTGACTCTGTCCTTGGGGAACTTACAATTTGATTGGGAAGATAACCTATACTTAAATAATATTTTAAAGTTAGAAAACGGCACACCTGAAACCATAGCTCAAACAGAGTGCCATGGGAGCTGAGGGTTGGGAAAGATAACTTGCAATGAAGATGTGAGAAGAATTTTATGGGGAATTTAGAAGGGTTTCTGAAGAATGAATGGTTGTATTTGGCTAGAACCTGGGGTATGAAATAACATTATTTATGGTGGTTGAAATTTAAAGTTGTAAAAGCAGTTCCTTCTCTGTGGTAGACTGGAAGTTTTAGGATGGACTGACTGGAACATGATTTAGTAGCATAAGAGCCAAATTTAGTTCTTCTATTGGACTAGTCAACAGCTGACCACTCTCCACCTTTGTGTGTGGCCCAGGGGAACCTGGCCTGGATCCATTCCATGGTGTTGTGTCAGAACTCTGAAGAAAGAATTCTTTCACATGCTGAATTCCATTACGTATCATTCCATGTGTAATTTTTATTTATATATATGCTTTTACTTAGGGATTTCATTCTAAAAGATAGAGATTTGCTTTTTCAAAAACACTTGATGGCACATACTATAAGATAGTTTATCTTTAATGTATTTTTATTAATTCTGTTGGTTGGAAATTGGTTTAGAAGAAAATCTATCAATACGTAATACCACCTGCTTTCTGTGACACTGTATGCTCATATTATCACAGTGAAGAATGAAAGGACATCTTACATTACATCATATGAAATCATTTACAGTTAATTTTGAATCCTGTTTTAGGTTTCTATGTTTTAGCTTAACTTAAATAATGAATCAATGCTTAAGATACCCTATATATTTATATATGCTTATAAATTTCTCTAGTAGTTTATTAAGTTAGAGGAAAGAAATTAACCAACCCTAGGGGTTCCTATTTTAGTTAATGATTTTCTTAATGTCCTTGCAACCTTTATCAAGTCTTAGTTTGCAATTATTACAAAGGTGCAGACTATTGCCTTTTTAATGAGGAAATTATAGTGAATACCTCCTCAATATCTCTCTTATTGATTGCCTTCTTTCTTTAACAAGTACCAGATCTCCTTCAGACCCTCATTACCTCTTCTCTGTCCTATAATAAGGGCCACCTAATTGGTCTCACTGCCTTCTGTTTTTCACTCATGTAATCCAACCCAACTCCTGAGAAACTAATCTTGCTAAAACAAAGCATGGATCATGCCATCTTCTTGCAGAAAAGCTTTTAATAATTCCCTCTTACAACCTGTTCTATACTCAGATGCTTTGCCTTGATTTGCAAGGCAGCCACAGTTCAGCTCATTCATATACCTTATATCTCTAGTCAAAGGTAATCACTTTTCTATGAACATTCCTACCTCCACAGTTAAGCCCTTGCTATCTGGAAAGCCCTCTCTATTATGTCTAGTTGCAGAAACCTTCATAATCCTACAAAGTCTGACCTTATCAAGTTCTTTCACCCTCACTTTACCTTGCTTTAGCACTTCACAGTCCAACTAAGGATAAATGAGTTCTCCTTCCTCTGAATTCCCAGATTCATTCTTTGAACCACCCTCATAGAAGTTACCATACTCTGACTTGCATTGTGATGATCTGTATGCTTATTTAAGCCCCTCCTATACTGTAAGATCCTTGTAGACCAAGCTCACATCTCTTTATCCTACTGTCTCCCACAGTACCCATCCCAGTGGCCTGTACATTGTTGTTGCCTAATAAATTCTATTGCTTTGAGGACATGAAATATTGACTTGTCCAAAGGTTATGATTGCCATTTATCTTATTGGGAGTATTTAATGGCTTAAAATCATTTCTTAGCTGTTACTTATCTTGACTCATTTTAGGCCATTTTTCAATGTAAAATATTTTAATTAGAGTTGATAAAACTGGACACAATAAAACAAGAATGGCAGAAAAGGAAATGCTGCAGATTGTACTTGTGAATCTGTTGAACTGGGGATAAGGAAACAGCATCTGTTCCAGAAATATATACTAGTTAAGACCCAAGAAGTCAAACATACCTAACCATCCTGCATATCACATTATTTCAGCAGGAGGTGCCAAGAAGAAAAGGAGCAATCTACCATCTGCTAAGCCATCTGTTTCATAAGACCTATTCCTTATTTACTGCCATTGAGCTTTTAATTTCTTTAAAAAAATGATTAGCATAATCAAAGACCACAAATAAGAGCATATGACAACATTATTTCATAGCCATTGGAGTTAGCATCAGCTTCTATTTTTCTCATAGTTGTTTCCCTATTTAGCATGTAAAGAGCATAATCCATGAATCAGAAGGACTGAGTCGGAATTCTAACTCTGCTTCCTACTAACTTATCTAAGGGCAATTGTCTGTATCTGACTGTATATGGCTTCCTATGTAAAATGTAAATAATATTTATCTCACAAAATGTAAGCTAAAATGTAAGCCCTATAAAGGCAAGAATGTTCATCTGGTCTGTTCCTTGATGCATCCCAGGCTATCAGAACATTGGCATACAGAAGCTGCTCATTAAAAACTTGTTGAATGTGGTAGTATTGCAATAAAAATGCTTTGAAAGCTATATCCAAATAATAAATTATAGGATGGTACACCCAATTTAGTCTTCTTGAATTAGTAGATAGGTAAACTTATACTAAATATCTAAATATTATTACTATTAATAAGTAGCATTAATACTTATACTAAATATCAGCTAACGGCTGTCAAAAAGCAAAGGAGAAAAGGAAAGATATAAGCATCTGAATGCAGAGTTCCAAAGAACAGCAAGAAGAGATAAGAAAGGCTTCCTCAGCAATCAATGCAAAGAAATAGAGGAAAACAACAGAATGGGAAAGACTAGAGATGTCTTCAAGAAAATTAGAGATAGGAAGGGAACATTTCATGCAAAGATGGGCTCGATAAAGGACAGAAATGGTATGGACCTAAGAGAAGCAGAAGATATTAAGAAGAGATGGCAAGAATACACAGAAGAACTGTACAAAAAAGATCTTCACGACCCAGATAATCACGGTGATGTGATCACTCACCTAGAGCCAGACATCCTGGAATGTGAAGTCAAGTGGGCCTTAAAAAGCATCACTAGGAACAAAGCTCATGGAGGTGATGGAATTCCAGTTGAGCTATTTCAAATCCTGAAAGATGATGCTGTGAAAGTGCTGCACTCAATATGACAGCAAATTTGGAAAACTCAGCAGTGGCCACAGGACTGGAAAACGTCAGTTTTCATTCCAATCCCAAAGAAAGGCAATTCTAAAGAATGCTCAAACTACCGCACAATTGCGCTCATCTCACATGCCAGTAAAGTAATGCTCAAAATTCTCCAAGCCAGGCTTCAGCAAAACGTGAACCGTGAACTTCCAGATGTTCAAGCTGGTTTTAGAAAAGGCAGAGGAATCAGAGACCAAATTGCCAACATCCACTGGATCATGGAAAAAGCAAGAGAGTTCCAGATAAACATCTATTTCTGCTTTCTTGACTATGTCAAAGCCTTTGACTGTGTGGATCACAATAAATTGTGGAAAATCCTGCAAGAGATGGGAATACCAGACCACCTGATCTGCCTCTTGAGAAATTTGTATGCAGGTCAGGAAGCAAGAGTTAGAACTGGACATGGAACAACAGATTGGCTCCAAATAGGAAAAGGAGTAGGTCAAGGCTGTATATTGTCACCCTGCTTATTTAACTTATATGCAGAGTACATCATGAGAAACACTGGACTGGAAGAAGCACAAGCTGGAATCAAGATTGCCAGGAGAAGTATCAATCACCTCAGATATGCAGATGACACCACCCTTATGGCAGAAAGTGAAGAGGAACTCAAAAGCCTTTTGATGAAAGTGAAAAGTTGGCTTAAAACTCAACATTCAGAAAACGAAGATCATGGCATCTGGTCCCACCACTTCATGGGAAATAGATGGGGAAACAGTGGAAACAGTGTCAGACTTTATTTTTCTGGGCTCCAAAATCACTGTAGATGGTGACTGCAGCCATGAAATTAAAAGATGCTTACTCCTTGGAAGGAAAGTTATGACCAACCTAGATAGCATATTCAAAAGCAGAGGCATTACTTGGCGAACAAAGGTCTGTCTAGTCAAGGTTATGGTTTTTCCAGTAGTCATGTATGGATGTGAGAGTTGGACTGTGAAGAAGGCTGAGCGCCGAAGAATTGATGCTTTTGAACTGTGGTGTTGGAGAAGACTCTTGAGAGTCCCTTGGACTGCAAGGAGATCCAACCAGTCCATTCTGAAGGAGATCAGCCCTGGGATTTCTTTGGAAGCAATGATGCTAAAGCTGAAACTCCAGTACTTTGGCCACCTCATGCGAAGAGTTGACTCATTGGAAAAAACTCTGATGCTGGGAGGGATTGGGGGCAGGAGGAGAATGGGGATGACAGAGGATGAGATGGCTGGATGACATCACTGACTCGATGGACGTGAGTCTGAGTGAACTCCAGGAGTTGGTGATGGACAGGGAGGCCGGGCATGCTGCGATTCATGGGGTGGCAAAGAGTCGGACACGACTGAGTGACTGAACTGAATTGAACTGAACTGAATGGCTGTCTGAGGAGGCCTATACAAATAGCTGTGAAAAAAAGGGAAGTGAAAAGCAAAGTAGAAAAGAAAAGATATACCCATCTGAATGCAGAGTTCCAAAGAATACCAAGAAGAGATAAGAAAGCCTTCCTCAGTGATCAGTGCAAAGAAATAGAGGAAAACAATAGAATGGGAAAGAGTAGAGATCTCTTCAAGAAAATTAAAGATACTAAGGGAACACTTCATGCAAAGATGGACACCCTAAAAGAAAGGAATGCTATGGACCTAACAGAAGCAGAAGATATTAAGAAGAAGTGGCAACAATACACAGAAGAACTGTACTAAAAATATCTTCATGACCCAGATAATTACGATGGTGTGATTACTCACCTAGAGTAAGACATCCTAGAATGTGAAGTCAAGTGGGCCTTAGGAAGCATCACTATGAACAAAACTAGTGGAGGTGATTGAGTTCTAGTTGAGCTATTTCAAATCCTAAAAGATGATACTGTTAAAGACCTGCACTCAATATGCCATCAAATTTGGAAAACTCAGCAGTGGCCACAGGACTGGAAAAGTTCAGTTTTCATTCCAATCCTAAAGAAAGTCAATGCCAAAGAATGCTCAAACTACCACAGAATTGCACTCATCTCACACGCTAATAAAGTAATGCTCAAAATTCTCCAAGCCAGGCTTCAACAGAACTTGAACCAAGAGCTTCCAGATGTCAAGCTGGTTTTAGAAAAGGCAGAGGAACCAGAGATCAAATTGCCAACATCTGCTGGATCATCAAAAAAGCAAGAGAGTTCCAGATAAACATCTATTTCTGCCTTACTGACTATGTCAAAGCTTTTGACTGTGTGGATCACAATAAACTGTGGAAAATTCTGAAAGAGATGGGAATACCAGACCACCTGACCTGCCTCTTGAGAAATCTGTATGCAGGTCAGGAAGCAACAGTTAGAACTGGACATGGAACAACAGACTGGTTCCAAATAGGAAAAGGAGTACGTCAAGGCTGTATAGTGTCACCCTGCTTATTTAACTTATATGCAGAGTACATCATGAGAAATGCTGGGTTGGATGAAGCACAAGCTGGAATCAAGATTGCCGGGAGGAAAATCAATAACCTCGGATATGCAAATGACACCACTCTTATGGCAGAAAGCAAAGAAGAACTCAGGAGCCTCTTGATAGAAAAGAAAGAGTAGAGTGGAAAAGCTGGCTTAAAACTTAACATTCAGAAAACTAAGATCATGGCTCTGGTCCCATCACTTCATGGGAAATAGATGGGGAAACAGTGGAAACAGTGGCTGACTTTATTTTGGGGGGCAGGCTCCAAAATCACTGCAGATGGTGACTGCAGCCATGAAATTAAAAGATGATTACTCCTTGGAAGGAAAGTTATGACCAACCTAGACAGAATATTAAAGCACAGAGACATTACTTTACCAACAAAGCTCCAGGAGTCAGTGATGGACAGGGAGGCCTGGTGTGCTGTGGTACAGGTGTTGCAAAGAGTCCGACATGGCTGAGTGACTGAACTCAAATGAACTAAATGGATTAAATGCTCCAACCAAAAGACACAGACTGACTGAATGGATACAAAAACAAGACCCATATACATGTTGTCTACAAGAAACTCACTTCAGACATAAAGAGCTATATAGACTGAAAGGACATATATCTAAAAAGAAGGCTGGACTAGCAGTCCTCATGTCAGACAAAATATGTCTTAAAGAAGATAACAAGAGATAAGGAAGGACACTACTTAATGATCAAGGAATCAACCCAAGTGGAAGACATAACAATTGTAAATATCTATGTACCCAACATAAGAGTACCTCAATACATATGATAAACACTGCTACTGCTACTGCTAAGTCACTTCAGTCATGTCCGACTCTGTGCGACCCCATAAATGGCAGCCCAACAGGCTCCCCTGTCCCTGGGATTCTCCAGGCAAGAACACTAACAGACATAAAAGGAGAAATTGACAGTAACAAAATAATAGTAGGAGACTTTAACTCCCCACTCACACCAATGGTCACATCATTAAAATATAAAATTAATAAGGAATCATGAGTCTTAAATGATACATTAGATAAGATGGATCTCACTGATATCTTCAGGACATTCCATCCAAATGCAGAAGAATACACCTTCTTCTCAAGTGCACATGGAACATTCTCCAGGATAGACCACATCTTGGGTCACAAATCAAACCTCAGTAAACTTAAGAAAATTGAAACCATATCAAGCATATTTTCTAACCACAACACTATGAGACTAGATATTAATTAAAGGGGGAAAAAAAGCTATAAAAACCACAAACACATGGAGATTAAACAATACATTTGTAAATAACCAACAGGTTGCTGAAGAAGTCAAAAGGGAAATCAAAAAATTTCTAGAAACAAATGGCAAAACGCAACAATTCAAAACCTATGAGATGCAGCAAAAGCAGTTCCAAGAGGAAAGTTTATAGCAATACAATCTTACGTCAAGAAACAAGAAAAACATCGAATGGAAAACCTAACTTTACACCTAAAACAACTGGGAAAAGAACAAAAAACCCCAAAGTTAGTTGAAGGGAAGAAATCATAAATATCCGAGCAGAAATCATGAAAAAGAAATGAAAGAAACAAAAGTAAAGATTAATAAAACTAAAATCTGGTTCTTTGAGAACAAAAGTGACAAACCTTTAGCCAGACTCATCAAGAAAAAAAGAGAGAAGAATCAAATCCACAAAATTAGACATTAAAAAGGAGTGGTTACAACAGACAAAGCAAAAATACAAAGGATTATAAGACACTATTACAAACAACCGTATGGCAATAAAATGAATAACCTGGAAGAAATGGACAGATTCTTAGAAAAGTTGAATCTTCCAAGACTGAACCAGGAAGTGGGAGAAATTATGAACAACCCAATTACAAGCACTGAAATTGAAGCTGTGATCAAAAATCTCCAAAAAAACAAAACCCCAGGACCAGATGGCTTCACAGGAGAATTCAATCAAACATTTCAGTTCAGTTCAGTCGCTCAGTGGTGTCCGACTCTTTGCCACCCCATGAACCGCAGCACGCCAGGCCTCCCTGTCCGTCATCAACTCCCAGAGTTCACTCAGACTCACGTCCATCGAGTCAGTGATGCCATCCAGCCATCTCATCCTCTGTCATCCCCTTCTCCTTCTGCCCCCAATCCCTCCCAGCATCAGAGTCTTTTCCAATGAGTCAACTCTTCGCATGAGGTGGCCAAAGTACTGGAGTTTCAGCTTTAGCATCATTCCTTCCAAAGAAATCCCAGGGCTGATCTCCTTCAGAATGGACTGGTTGGATCTCCTTGCAGTCCAAGGGACTCTCAACAGTCTTCTCCAACACCACAGTTGAAAAGCATCAATTCTTCGGCGCTCAGCCTTCTTCACAGTCCAACTCTTACATCCATACATGACTACTGGAAAAACCATAGCCTTGACTAGACGAACCTTTATTGGCAAAGTGATGTCTCTGCTTTTGAATATGCTACCTAGGTTGGACATAACAGAGCTAATGCCTATCTTTCTAAAACTCTTTCAAAAAATTCCAGAGGAAGGAACACTTCCAAACTCATTCTATGTGGCCCCCATCACCCTGATACCAAAACCAGACCAAGACAACACAAAAAAGTAAACTACAGGCCCATATCACTGATGAACATAGATGCAAACATCCTCAACAAAATTTTAGGAAACAGAATTCAGCAACACATCAAAAAGCTTATATACCATAATCAAGTTGGGTTTATTCCAGGGATGCAAGGATTCTTCAATACATGCAAATCAGTCAATGTGATACACTATATTAACAAATTGAAAGATTAAAAACCATATGATAATCTCAATAGATGCAGAAAAAGCCTTCAACAAAATGCAGCACCCATTTATGATTAAACTCTTTAAAAAATGGGCATAGAAGGAACCTACCTCAACATTGTAAAGGCCATATATGATAAGCCTACAATTATTGTCAATGGTGAAAAACTGAAAGCATTCCCCCTAAGATCAGGAACAAGACAAGGGTGTCCCCTTTCACCACTATTAATCAACATAGTTCTGGAAGTCCTAGCTACAACAATCAGAAAAGAAAAAGAAATAAAAGGAATCCAGGTCAGAAAAGAAGAAGTAAAGCTCTCACTGTCTACAGGTGACATGATACTGAACATAGAAAACCCTAAAGATAGTATCAGAAAATTACTAGAGCTAATCAGTGAATTTAACAAAGTTGCAGGATACAAAATCAATAAACAGAAGTCACTTGTATTTCTATATACTAACAATTAAAAACCAGAAGGAGAAATTAAGGAATCAATCCCATTCACCATTGCAGCAAAAAGAATAAAATATCTAGGAATAAACTTACCTAAGGAGACAAAAGAACTGTACACAGAAAATTATAAGACACTGATGAAAGAAATCAAAGAGGACATAAACAGATGGAGAGATATTCCATGTTCCTAGGTAGGAAGAATCAAAATTGTGAAAATGACTATACTACCAAACACAATCTACAGATTCAATACAATCCCTATCAAATTACCAGTGGCATTTTTCACAGAACTAGAACAAAAAATTCCATAATTCATATGGAAACACAAAAGACCCTGAATAGCCAAAGCAGTCTTGAGGAAGAAGAATGGAACTAGAGGAATCAACCTTCCTGACTTCAGTTTATACTACAAAGCTACAGTCATCAAGACAGTACAGTACTGGCACAGAAACAGAAATATAGACCAACAGAACAAGATTACTGCAAATGGTGACTGCAGCCATGAAATTAAAAGATGCTTGCTCATTGGAAGAAAAGCTATGACCAACCTAGCAGAGACATTACTTTGCCAACAAAGGTCCATCTAGTCAAGGCTATGGTTTTTCCAGTAGTGATTTGGATGTGATGGTTTGTAGTATGGATGTGAGATTTGTAGTATAAAGAAAGCTGAGCACCAAAGAATTGATGCTTTTGAACTGTGATGTTGGAGAAGACTCTCGAGAGTCCCTTGGACTGCAAGGAGATTCAACCAGTCCATCCTAAAGGAAATCAGTCCTGAATATTCATTGGAAGGACTGATGCTGAAGCTGAAACTCCAATACTTTGGCCACCTGATGTGAAGAGCTGACTCATTTGAAAAGACCCTGATGCTGGGAAAGATTGAAGGCAGGAAGAGAAGGGGATGACCAAGGATGAGATGGTTGGATGGCATCAATGACTCAGTGGACATGAGTTTGAGTAAACTCCTGGATTCGGTGATGGACAGGGGATCCTGGCATGAAGCCCCTGGGGTCACAAAGAGTTGGATATGACTGAGTGACTGAACTGAACTTAACTGAAACAAGATAGAAAGCCCAGAAATAAACCCATGCACCTATGCTTACCTTATTTTTGACAAAGAGACAAGAATATACAGTGGGGGCAAAAACAGTCTCTTCAATAAATGATGCTGGGAAAACTGGACAGCTATGTGTAGAAGAATGAAATCAGAAAATTTTCTAACACCATATGCAAGGATAAACTTAAAGTGGATTAAAAAACAAAATATAAGACCAGAAACTATAAAACTCTTAGAGGAAAACATAGGCAGAACACTCGATGACATAAATCAAAGCAAGATCCTCTATGACCCACCTCCCAGAGTAACGGAAATAAAAACAAAAGTAAACAAGTGGGACGTGATTAAACTTAAAAGCTTTTGCACAGAAAAGGAAACTATAAGCAAGGTGAAAAGACACTCCTCGGAATGGGAGAAAATAATAGCAAATGAACCAACTGACAAAGATTTAATTTCCAAAATATACAAGCAGCTCATACAACTCAATGCCAGAAAACAAACAACCCAATCAAAAAGTGGCAAAAAGACCTAAACAGACATTTCTCCCAAGAAGACATACAGATGGCTAACAAACAATGAAAAGATGCTCAACATTGCTCATTATTAGAGAAATGCAAATCAAAACTACAATGAGATATCACCTCACACCAGTCAGAATGACCATCATCAAAAAGTCTACAAACAATAAATTCTGGAGAGGGTGTGGAGAAAAGGGAATGCTCTTAAACTGTTGGTGGGAATGGAAATTGATACAGCCACTATGGAAGATGGTATGGAGATTCTTTAAAAAGCAGCAATAATACCACCATATGACCCAGCAATCTCACTCCTAGACATACACCCTGAGGAAATCAAAATTGAAGAAGACACATGTATCCCATTGTTCATTCAGGACTATTTACAATAGCTAGAACATGGAAGCAACCTAGATGTCCATCGAAAGATGAATGGATAAAGAAGTTGTGGTACCTATACACAATGGAATATTACTCAGCCATAAACAGGAATGTATTTGAGTCAGTTTTGATGAGGTGGCTGAACCTAGAGCCTATTGTACAGAGTGAAGTAAGTCAGAAAGAGAAAGAGAAATATCATATTCTAATGCATATATACAGAATCTAGAAAAACGGTACTGAAGAATTTATTTACAGGCCAGCAGTGGAGAAACAGACATAGAGAATAGACTTATGGACATGGGGAGTAGGGAAGAGAGAGTGAGATGTATGGAGAGAGTAACATGGAAACTTACATTACCATATGTAAAATAGATAGTCAATGGGAATTTACTGTATGTCTCAGGAAACTCAAACAGGGGCTCTGTATCAACCTGGAGGGGTGGGATGGAGAGGAAGATGGGAGGGAGGTTCAAAAGGGAGGGGATATATGTATACCTATGGCTGATTCATGTTGAGGTTTGACAGAAAACAACAAAATTCTATAAAGCAATTAACCTTCAATTAAAAAATAAATAAATTTTAAAAATCCTAAAAAAAGATTTGTGTCCTTTTGTTTAAAAGGTTTCCGGATTTTAATTGCTGAAACAATTGTTTCTGTTGCTCTTAACAAGGAATTCTGAATCCTTTTGTTTAAAAAATAGCCATGAGTTTTCATGGAGGTTTAAATATGCCTGTCATACTGGCAAATCTCCCTTTGCAGCTTAAAATAACCAAGGCATGCTGAACTCATTTCTGATGATGTCAGTAAGACAGTCAGAGAATAAACAAGCATACTGATTACTATAATATTAGTTTTTGGTCAATTTACAATATAACTTGGGCATGCCTACCATTTAGAGTCTAGAATATAGCATAACTAATTGAATAATTTTCATAGGTGATAAAACAGAGATCACTTAACATCTGTGACATTTCTCCTACTATAGTTTTGTTAATACTTGATATTAAAGTATTACTAAAACAAATCATATATTCTCATAGGTTGTAATAGCCAAAAAATGGTAATAAGTTAAAAGTTAAATTAATAAGATTATTGGTAAAGATAATTCTGGATGGCTCACTTGGAAGAAAAAACTCGCAAAAGGTATTGAGAGATGACAAAGAACAAGTTGCAGAATTCATATTTATTGAATTCAATTTAAGTGAACTTGTTTAAACTATATTATACACATATATAACTTATAAATCCATAGGAAATTCTAGAAAGATTTGGAGTGAAGGAGAAGTTAGAGGAAGAAGAAGAGGCTTTAAAAAACTGTTTTATCTTTCTGTATATCTTGCTTTTGAAAAAGGAAGTCGTGAGCAGCACTACAATGAATTGTTTTTAAACTAATTGATTTAAAACAAGATTTTTACAAAGATATGAATAGACATTTTACAAAATAAATACAAATTACCAATAAACTTAGTGAAAAACATATGCCAGTATCTTATGCCTGGAGCCAGATTTTTAAAAAGTCTTGCCAAAATGAATTTTGTTTCAAGAACAATTTTGTTTGCTTAATAATGATGTCATACTGATTTCAAATTATCACCTAGTCATAGTCACAGTCACAATCAAAATTAGTAAAGCCTTAGACTCTTATGAGCCCAATACAAATCACATTGAGTAAGTCATCTAGATTTCATTACTAATTCTGGGGCTAAAAAATCATGGAGTGAGTATGATAAGAGTTAAAAAAATCAAGAGAAGTCACATTGTTTTCTGTGGAACTGCTTACTACCTCTACACTGTTCACTAAAATCTGCAAACTGAAGAACCTCCTACCAAAACTTCTTTAGTCTGAGCTAAAAAATAAAAGTTCTTTACAAGTGGACCAAAACATGAAGCATTTATGTGTAGCCTCCTCTGAGTACTGCATGTGATATTCTCATCTTATTGGCTTATCTTGGCTTCTCAGCAATTTTTATCAGATCTGGATACATGATGGAAGATCTGTGGTTTCACAGGGCAGGCAAGAACATTTCAGTCCATACAATTTACAGGTAACACTCCCAAAAGATAATGAAAAAAAGAAATTTTATACTTTCTTTTAGCATCTTTAATATTCGATCCAGCTTTCTGAACACTGAAACTTGAAATAATAACACATGGACACCATAACTTTCAATTGTGAGGTATCTAAAGATATTGATGATGAAAAGTTTTAATTATTAAATGATCAATAATACTGGACTCTTGATTAGAAATATGACTAGTCATTACAAACCATTGTTTCTGCTGTCAGATTCAGCCTGCAGATGTATGCATTTGGCTGAATAGTGTTTTTAAAAGCTTAAACACTCCTTTTCTCTGGGAATGGTCTTGATCCCTGTCTCCTGTACAATGGAATGAGGTTCGTGACATTGTACAGGAGACAGGGATCAAGACCATTCCCAGAGAAAAGAAATGCAAAAAAGCAAAATGGCTGTCTGGGGAGGCCTTACAACTCACTGTGAAAAGAAGAGAAGTGAAAAGCAAAGGAGAAAAGGAAAGATATAAACATCAGAATGCAGAGTTCCAAAGAATAGCAAGAAGAGATAAGAAAGCCTTCTTCAGTGATCAATGCAAAGAAATAGAGGAAAACAACAGAATGGGAAAGACTAGGGATCTCTTCAAGAAAATCAGAGATACCAAAGGAATATTTCATGCAAAGATGAGCTCGATAAAGGACAGAAATGGTATGGACCTAAGAGAAGCAGAAGATATTAAGAAGAGATGGCAAGAATACACAGAAGAACTGTACAAAAAAGATCTTCACGACCCAGGTAATCCCGATGGTGTGATCACTGACCTAGAGCCAGATATCCTGGAAAGTGAAGTCAAGTGGGCCTTAAAAACCATCACTATGAACAAAGCTAGTGGAGGTGATGGAATTCCAGTTGAGCTATTCCAAATCCTGAAAGACGATGCTGTGAAAGTGCTGCACTCAATATGACAGCAAATTTGGAAAACTCAGCAGTGGCCACAGGACTGGAAAAGGTCCGTTTTCATTCCAATCTTAAAGAAAGGCAATTCTAAAGAATGCTCAAACTACCACACAATTGCACTCATCTCATACGCTAGTAAGGTAATGCTCAAAATTCTCCAAGCCAGGCTTCAGCAATATGTGAACCGTGAACTTCCTGATGTTCAAGCTGGTTTTAGAAAAGGCAGAGGAACCAGAGATCAAATAGCCAACATCCGCTGGATCATAGAAAAAGCAAGAGAGTTCCAGAAAAACATCGATTTCTGCTTTATTGACTATGCCAAAGCCTTTGACTGTGTGGATCACAATAAACTGTGGAAAATTCTGAAAGAGATGGGAATACCAGACCACCTGATCTACCTCTTGAGAAATTTGTATGCAGGTCAGGAAGCAAGAGTTAGAACTGGACATGGGACAACAGACTGGTTCCAAATAGGAAAAGGAGTACGTCAAGGCTGTATATTGTCACCCTGCTTATTTAACTTATATGCAGAGTACATCATGAGAAACGCTGGACTGGAAGAAACACAAGCTGGAATCAAGATTGCCGGGAGAAAAATCAATAACCTCAGATATGCAGATGACACCACCCTTATGGCAGAAAGTGAAGAGGAACTCAAAAACCTCTTGATGAAAGTGGAAGAGGAGAGTGAAAAAGTTGGCTTAAAACTCAACATTCAGAAAACGAAGATCATGGCATCTGGTCCCACCACTTCTTGGGAAATGGATGGGGAAACAGTGGAAACAGTGGAAACAGTGTCAGACTTTATTTTTCTGGGCTCCAAAATCAATACAGATGGTGACTGCAGCCATGAAATTAAAAGACGCTTACTCCTTGGAAGGAAAGTTATGACCAACCTAGATAGCATATTCAAAAGCAGAGACATTACTTTGCCAATAAAGGTCCGTCTAGTCAAGGCTATGGTTTTTCCAGTGGTCATGTATGGATGTGAGAGTTGGACTGTGAAGAAGGCTGAGTGCCAAAGAATTGATGCTTTTGAACTGTGGTGTTGGAGAAGACTCTTGAGAGTCCCTTGGACTGCAAGGAGATCCAACCAGTCCATTCTGAAGGAGATCAGCCCTGGGATTTCTTTGGAAGCAATGATGCTAAAGCTGAAACTCCAGTACTTTGGCCACCTCATGTAAAGAGTTGACTCATTGGAAAAAACTCTGATGCTGGGAGGAATTGGGGGCAGGAGGAGAAGGGGACGACAGAGGATGAGGTGGCTGGATGGCATCACTGACTCGATGGACGTGAGTCTGAGTGAACTCCGGGAGTTGGTGATGGACAGGGAGGCCTGGCGTGCTGCGATTCATGGGGTGGCAAAGAATTGGACATGACTGAGCGACTGATCTGATCTGATCTGATCTGAAACACTCCTTTATGTTGATTATATACACTGTAGCTCACCACGGGCAGCACTACTTTTAAAGTTTTTATAGCTACTCCTTTGAATTTACATCTATATGCCTGTCTTCTGAAGGGGTTTGCACAATTTTAAACTTCTTAAATGTCTTGTAATTTAATATTCTTAAATTACAGTTTAAGGGGGAGAGGTATAGAGACCATAGGGAAGTAATATTCCTAAATTTGATCTGGTATGAATGGAAATTTGCAGACTCTCTACAGATCTGGCCTTTGTTCATTGAGATTTCTGAGCTTAAAAGGGTTCATTAATCATGTAAACATCAAATGACTACAGAATTAAGACCTTGAAAGAGACAATACATATGTTAAGAAATGCTGGGTGTGTCCAATCACACAGCTGCCTTAAGATCTGAAATAATTACTTCTTGAAACTCCAATACTTTGGCCACCTGATTCAAAGAGCTGACTCATTTGAAAAGACCCGGATGCTGGGAATGATTGAGGACAGGAGGAGAAGGGTACGACAAAGGATGAGATGGTTGGATGGCATCACCAACTCAATGGACATGGGTTTGGGTGGACTCCAGGAATTGGTGATGGACAGGGAGGCCTGGCATGCTGAGGTTCATGGGGTCGCAAAGAGTCCGACACAACTGAGTGACTGAACTGAAGGTTATAAGATATTCAGAAATAATTCGGGCATTAAATGAAATAACTTTGGTCTACCCACTCTTTTACCAAAGTTACATTTTTAAGCTTTTTGATAAAAGAGGTTTTTAAACTTTGAAGATAAGAGCAATTGTTATCCAAAATTCCATTTGTTGTAAGTAACTACAGTAAATCTCAGAGGAAGTTTAGCAAATCAGGAGTTCTGCATTTAGTTTTCCCACTTGGCACATTTCAATTGATATTTTTTACTAATCTATATTGTTTTGAGAGGTAAAGAAAAAACAAACATTCATCTTCTAAAATTAGTATTCTATGTCTATTGGTTTCCTAGTGTTGACAGATATTGACTGATCTAATACTTTCAGGATAAAGTACAGCAAGGTTTACCCAGTGTTTGGGATGGAAGGATTAATAAACTTCTAAAATCAAAACTTCTGAGGAAAAGAAAGACTTCGGAGGAATCAGTAAGTATCCAAATTATACATTTGCAATTAGTTATTGAATTCTTTGTTTATGGTTTTGTTAAAATGAAACAGAGAAATGTACAGATTATTCTACCGATTGCTTAAACCGTCAGTTATGTGGAGACACAATGCAGGAAGCTGGGATAGGTAGTGGCTCATGCTAGGCATTATAGTTAGAAGATCAGGAGTTGAAGTCTGACTTCTTAACATAAAAACTGACTTGGGCTAGATCTTATCTCATTTTCTCAAACATCATCATTTGATTCTAGGGAGGTAGTAAGAGGAGGGACTAACCATGTGGGAACTGGCTTTAGATTGTTTGAATTCTCCCCCTGTATTTTAAACCTGTGTAGTCTCAGGCAAGGCACCTAACTTTTCAAAGCTTTAGTTTTGTCATCTATGAAAAGTGAAAGTGAAAGTGTTAGTTGCTCAGTCATGTCCAACTCTTCACGACAACAGGGTCTGTTCAGAATTATCTAGGCAAGAATACTGGAGTATGTTGCCATGCCCTTCTCCAGGGGATCTTCACGACCCAGGAATTTTCATCTGTCAGTTTGTTCACTCGCTCAGTCGTCTCTGACTCTTTGCGACCCCATGGACTGCAGCATGGCAGGCCTCCTTGTCCATCACCAACACCCAGAGTCTACTCAAACTCATGCCTATTGGATCGGTGATGCCATCCAATGATCTCATCCTCTGTCATTCCCTTCTCCTGCCTTCAATCTTTCTCAGCATCAGGGTCTTTTCAAATGAGTCACCTCTTCTCATCAGGTGGCCAAAGTATGGGAGTTTCAGCTTCAACATCAGTCCTTCCAATGAATATTCAGGACTAATTTCCCTTAGGATTGACTGGTTGGATCTCCTTGCAGTCTAAGGGACTCTCAAGAGTCTTCTCCAACATCACAATTCAAAAGCATCAATTCTTTGGTGCTCAGTTTTCTTCATAGTCCAACTCTCACATCCATACGTGACTACCGGAAAAACCATATCCTTGACTAGACAGACCTTTGTTGGCAAAGTAATGTGCCACTGTTTTCACATCTATTTACTGTGAAGTGATGGGACCGTATGCCATGATCTTGGTTTTCTGACTGTTGAGTTTTAAGCCAACTTTTTCACTCTCCACTTTCACTTTCATCAAGAGGCTCTTTAGTTCTTCATTTTCTGCCGTAAGGGTGGTGTCATCTGCATATCTGATGTTATTGATATTTCTCCCAGCAATCTTGACTCCAACTTGTGCTTCATCAAACCCAGCGTTTCTCATGATGTACTCTGCATATAAGTTAAATAAGCAGGGTGACAATATACAACTTTGACATGCTCCTTTTCCTATTTGGAACCAGTCTGTTGTTCCATGTCCACTTCTAACTGTTGCTTCATGACCTCCATGCCAATTTCTCAGGAGGCAGGTCAGGGGGTCTGATATTCCCATCTCTTTCAGAATTTTCCACAGTTTATTGTGATCCACACAGTCAAAGGCTTTGACATAGTCAATAAAGCAGAAATAGATGTTTTTCTGGAACTCTTTAGCTTTTTCAATGATCCAGCAGATGTCGGCAATTTGATCTCTGGTTCCTCTGCCTTTTCTAAAACCAGCTTGAACATCTGGAATTTCATGGTTCACGTATTGTTGAAGCCTGGCTTGGAGAATTTTGAGCATTAATTTATTAGTGCGTGAGATGAGTGCAACTGTGTGGTAGTTTGAGCATTCTTTAGAATTGCCTTTCTTTGGGATTGGAATGAAAACCGAAGTTTTCCAGTCCTGTGGCCACTGCTGAGTTTTCCAAATTTGCTGGCATATTGAGTGCAGCACTTTCACAGCATCATCTTTCAGGATTTGAAATAGCTCAACTGGAATTCCATCACCTCCACTAGCTTTATTTATCGTGATGTTTCCTAAGGCCCACTTGACTTTGCATTCCATGATGTCTTGCTTTAGGTGAGTGATCACACCATCATGATTATCTGGGTCGTGAAGATCTTTTTTGTACAGTTCTTCTGTGTATTCTTGCCACCTCTTTTTTAATATCTCCTGCTTCTGTTAGGTCCATACCAGTTCTGTCCTTTACTGAGCCCATCTTTGCATGAAATGTTCCCTTGGTATCTCTAATTTTCTTGAAGAGATCTCTAGTTTCCCATTCTATTGTTTTCCTCTGTTTCTTTGCCCTGATCCTGAGGGAGGCTTTCTTATCTCTCCTTGCTATTCTTTGGAACTCTGCATTCAAATGAGTATATCTTTCCTTTTCTCCTTTGCTTTTTGCTTCTTTTCTTTTCACAGCTATTTGTTAGGCCTCCTCAGACAGCCATTTTCCTTTTTTGCATTTCTTTTTCTTTGGGATGGTCTTGCTCCCTGTATCCTGTACAATGTCATGAACCTCCGTCCATAGTTCATCAGGCACTCTGATAAACTATAAATGGAGTTAATTATAACTATAAATGGAATTGATTATCATCTATAAATGGAGTTAATTATAGAGCATTTTGATATGCTTTAATGACCAATATAAAGAAATAGAGGGAAAGAATAGAGTGGGACAGACTAGATAGCTCTTCAAGAAAATTAGAGATTCCAAGGGAATGTTTCATGCAAAGTTGTGCTCAATAAAGGACAGAAATGTTACAGACCTAGCAGAAGCAGAGATATTAACAACAGGTGGCAAGCATAAACAGAGGAACTATACAAAAAAGAACTTCATGCCCCAGATAACCATGATGGTGTGATCACTCACTTGGAGCCAGGCATCCTGGAGTATGAAATCAAGTGGGCCTTAGGAAGCATCACAATAAACAAAGCTAGTGGAGGTGGTGGAATTCCAGTTGAGCTATCTCAAATCCTGAAAGATGATGCTGTGAAAGTGCTGCACTCAATATGCCATCGAATTTGGAAAACTCAGCAGTGGCCACAGGACTGGAAAAGGTCAGTTTTCATTCCAATCCCAAAGAAAGGCAATGCCAAAGAATGTTCAAACTACCACACCATTGAACTCATCTCACACGCTAGCAAAGTAATGCTCAAAATTCTCCAAGCCAGGTTTCAATAGTATAAGAACTGTGAACTTCCAGATATTCAAGCTGGATTTAGGAAAGACAGGGGAATGAGATATCAAATTGCCAACATCTCTTGGATCATCAAAAAAGCAAGGGAGTTCCAGAAAAATATCTATTTCTGCTTTATTGACTATACCAAAACTTTTGACTGTGTAGATCACAACAAACTGTGCAAATTTCTTCAAGAGATGAGAATACCAGACCACCTTATGAAATCCTGAGAAATTGCCTCCTGAGAAATTTGTATGCAGGTCAAGAAGCAAAAGTTAGAAGTAGACATGGAACAACAAACTGGTTCCAAATAGGAAAAGCAGTATGTCAAGGCTGTATATTGTCACCCTGCTTATTTAACTTCTCTGAAGTGTATATCATGCAAAATGCCAGGCTGGGTGAACTCTAAGCTGGAATCAAGATTGCCGGGAGAAATATCAATAACCTCAGATATGCAGATGACACCACCCTTATGGCAGAAAGTGAAGAGGAATTAAAGATCCTCTTGATGAAAGTGAAAGAGGGGAGTGAAAAAAACTGGCTTAGAACTCAACATTCAAAAAACTAAGGTCATGGCATCTGTTCTATCACTTCATGGCAAATAGATGGGGAAACAATGGAAACAGTGACAAACTATTTTTTGGGGTTTCAAAATCACTGCAGATGGTGACTGCAGCCATGAAATTGAAAGATACTTGCTCCTTGGAAGAAAAGCTATGACCAACCTGGACAATGTATTAAAAACCAAAGACATTACTTTGCCAGCAAAGGTCCATATAGTCAAAGCTATGGTTTTCTAGTAGTCATGAATGGATGTGAGAGTTGGAGTATAAAGAAAGCTGAGTGCCGAAGAATTGGTGCTTTTGAACTGTGGTGTTGGAGAAGACTCTTAAGAGTCCTTTGGACTGCAGGGAGATCAAACCAGTCCATCCTAAAGGAAATCAGTCCTGAATGTTCATTGGAAGAATTGTAAAGCTGAAACTCCAAGACTTTGGCCACCTGGTGGGAAGAACTGACTCACTGGAAAAGACCCTGATGCTGGGAAAGATTGAAGGCAGGAAGAGAAAGGGATGAGAAAGGATGAGATGGTTGGATGTTATCACTAATTGGATGGACATGAGTTTGAGCAACCTCTGTGAGTTGGTGATGGAGAGGGAAGCCTGGCGTGCTGCAGTCCATGGAGTCACAGAGTTGGACATGACTGACTGAACTGAACTGAAATTGATGTGCTTTAGTGAAAATTAAATGACAGGGGATTCCCTGGTTATTCATTGGTTAGGAATCTGTGCGTTAATTGCCGAGGATCAGGTTCAATCTCTGGTCAGGTAACTAAGATTCCACAAATCATTTGGCCTGGACAATAATGATTTGCATTGTAAATTCTTAATCTTGCCAATCTTTTATAGTATTTCAGTATACACTTTTTGTTTTTCTCTAAAGGTTTTAACCGTTTAAAAACATCTAACCATGTACCTGGGCTTTCCTGGTGGCTCAGACAGTAAATAATCCGCTTGCAATGTGGGAGACCTGGGTTTGATCCATGGGTGGGGAAGATGCCCTGGAGGAGGAAATGGCAACCCACTCCAGTATTCTTGCCTGGAGAATCCCATGGACAGAGTCTGGCAGGCTAAAGTCCATAAGATCGCAAAGAGTCCATTGGGTTGCAGAGTCGGACATGACTAAAGTGACTGAGCATGCAACCATGTATCTTTCCCTTGCTTTTCCCCTTCTACTATTTGTCTGTTCCTGGAGGCAACGTGGAAGTACTAGCACATAGCAGACTGTTTAGAAAAGTCAGTGATTAATGTACAGCATGGTAATTATAGTTAATAATATTGTATTGTATATTTGAAAGTTGCTAGAGAGTAGATCTTAAAAGTTCTTATCACAAGAAACAATTTGTAACTATGTGTGGTTATGTATGTTAACTAAATTTATTATTGATAATCGTTTTGTAGTCCATAAATATATCAGATAATTATGCTGTATTCCTAAAACTAATCCAATGTTATATGTTATACTGCAATTAAGAATAAAAAAAGCTTAAAGAAAGCTTTGAGTTTAGCTCTAATGTAATGCCAATAGTGTGGAAATATAGTAAACATCTTAGGAAGGCTTTCTTATCTTTCCTTGTTATTCTTTGGAACTCTCTTGAGAGTCTCTGGGACAGCAAGGTACTCAAACCAGTCAATCCTAAAGGAAATCAACCTTGAATATTTTTTGGAAGAACTGGTGCTGAAGCTGAAACTGCAATACTTCGGCCACCTGATGCAAAGAGCTGACTCATTAGAAAAGACCCTGATGCTGGGAAAGATTGAAGGCAGGAGAAGGGGATGTCAGAGGATGAGATGGTTGGATGGCATCACTGACTTAATGGACGTGAGTCTGAGCAGGCTCCAGGTGATTATGAAGGACAAGGAAGCCTGGCTTGCTGCAGTCCATGGAGTCACAAAGAATTGGATACGACTGAGTGACTAAACAACAACAAAGTAGTAAACATAATAACTTTTGTTTTTAAATGGTTCTTTTGGGAGTTACACAGTAAGAAGGAGAGACAGCATAAAAAAGAATGAAAAAAGGAAAAGAAGAAAAAATTAGTGATTTTCTGCTTAAGGAGAGCAGCAAAGGAAAGGAGCCCTCTCATGTTAAAGGCTCCAGGAAGTAATGTTACAACAAATTGAGTATTTACTTTTTGCTGTGTACTATCCCAAGTTATTTACAATCATTATCTCATGGAATCCTAACAATACTCTGGGTTAATAATTATTTTCTCACTTTATAAGTGAGGAAACTAAAGCTCCAAAGATAAATTGCCAAGATTACATAGCTAATATGTGAAGGAAGTGTAACTGAACTCCTATTCTGTCTGATTACAGAGACTGTTTTTCAGTGGCTACATTTCGTTGCCTTTCTCCAAGGACACTAAATCACCATGAATTCCACCTTTAAATCCTTTATTACCTTGCAGATCAAAGATTGTTCACACCAGCATTACTGCCATGGTCTGGGAGCTTGTTAGAAGTGCAGACTCTCAGAACCTATCTTTCAGCCAGCTACTGAGTCAGAATCTTCTGCTTACGATTTGCAGATCTTCAGGAGCTTTGCACTTTGAAGCTTGAGAATCTAAGGCCATCCACACCTTATTTTAATCTTTCAGTTCAGTTCAGTTCAGTTGCTCAGTCGTGTCCGACTCTTTGTGACCCCATGAACCACAGGACGCCAGGCCTCCCTGTCCATCACCAACTCTCGGAGTCCACCCAAACCCATGTCCATTGTGTATGTGATGCCATCCTTAATCTTACCATTACAGATTCAGCTTCTAACAGGTTTAGTTGTACTTCTGCATTTCACCCATTCCGCATTTATGCCTCTGTGACTCTGTGCCTTCTTGCAGCATGGAATGTCTGCTCCCCTTCACTTTCTCTATCTAATGAAGACCAGCACATTCCCCAAGAACTGATTTATTCAAATGCAGCTTTTTTTTTTCTTCTGTATTGTGATTAATTGAAATTAATGTGGATTCCCATCGTCCTCAGCATATATTTTCACTACAGTCTCTGATGGTCTTGAAGCACTCAAATTTTTTTTTTAAATACATTTATTTGTTTGGCTGTGCCAAGGTCTTAGTTGCAGCATGTGGGATCTTTGATCTTTGCTGCAGCACAGAGGGTCTTTTAGTTATGGTATGTGGAATCTAGTTTCTCCTGACCAGGGATTGAATTCAGGCTCCCTGGGAGTTTGGAGTCTTAGCGACTGGACCACCAGGAAAGTGAAAGTGTTAGTCACTCAGTCATGTTCAACTCTTTGCAAATCCACCCCCCCCCACCCCTGCCCTACCATGGACTGTAGCTCACCAGGCTCCTCTGGCCATAGAATTCTTCAGGCAAGAATACTAGAGTGGGTTCCATGTCCTTCTCCAGGGAATCTTCCTGACCGGGGGATTGAACCCAGGTCTCTTGCACTGCAGGCAGATTTTTTACTGTCTGACCCACCAGGGAAGCTGAAATAGCTCCGTTGGGAGAGCATTAGACCAGAGAAATCCCTCACATTTGTCCTCATATCCTTACTTGCTTGGCTAAGTGCTTTTTTGCCATTGCAGGTGCTCAATAAATGTTCATTGGCTAATAAATATTGTTAACGGTTCATCTTTTCATGCTTTCAAGAAATTTTCAGTTTTAATTTCTTCTTTGATCGTAAGGTTATTTAGAAGCATGAATGTTAATTTCCAAGTGGTTAACTTTTTTTCTGGTCACTTTTTAATCATTTTCATTTTTATTGCATGATAAATATAGATTCTACTTTTAGGAACTTATACATGCTAGATTTTTATGAATGGACATGAGTAAAAAAAGGAACAAGAATTTGAGATGTGAAACATTTTATATACTTTTATTAAATTTAGTTTATTTTTATATTCAATTTTTCTATGTCATTATATTTATTGCAAAATCTTTCCAATTCTGAATGAGGTGCATTAATATTACTGTATATACATTATTATTATATATGAATTATTTAACAAACATTATATAGATTTCCAAATCTTCAGATGTATCACCTTGAGTGTACTATGAGCTATATTTTTAAAAACATATAAAATTTTCCCACTATACTTTCAGACTGACATGCATTATGATATCTGTGTTTGAGTTGTACTATAGTTTTACCAGACATTTCCTTTAGTGGTATTTACATAATAATTATAGTATACTAAAAAGCCTCTTGATGAAAGTGAAAGAGGAGAGTGAAAAAGTTGGCTTAAAGCTCAACATTCAGAAAACTAAGATCATGGCATCTGATCCCATCACTTCATGGGGAATAGATGGGGAAACAGAGGAAACAGTGTCAGACTTTATTTTTGGGGGCTCCAAAATCACTGCAGATGGTGATAGCAGCCATGAAATTAAAAGACGCTTACTCCTTGGAAGGAAAGTTATGACCAACCTAGATAGCATATTCAAAAGCAGAGACATTACTTTGCCAACAAAGGTCCATCTCGTCAAGGCTATGGTTTTTCCAGCAGTCATGTATGGATGTGAGAGTTGGACTGTGAAGAAAGCTGAGTGCTGAAGAATTGATGCTTTTGAACTGTGGTGTTGGAGAAGACTCTTGAGAGTCCCTTGGACTGCAAGGAGATCCAACCAGTCCATTCTAAATGAGATCAGCCCTGGGATTTCTTTGGAAGGACTGATGCTGAAGCTGAAACTCCAATACTTTGGCCACCTCATGCAAAGAATTGACTCATTGGAAAAGACTCTGATGCTGGGAGGGATTGGGGGCAGGAGGAGAAGGGGATGACAGAGGATGAGATGGCTGGATGGCATCACTGACTTGATGGACATGAGTTTGATTAAACTCCAGGAGTTGGTGATGGACAGGGAGGACTGGAGTGCTGTGATTTATGGGGTCGCAAAGAGTCGGACATGACTGAGCAACTGAACTGAACTGATAGTATATTTCATTTGCTGTATCTAATCTCCTTTATTCCCCCCACCTCCAAACCCCCAACTTTTCTTAGAATTGATATGACAGTTCATATCATTATTGGCAGGGACCATTCATTTTATTATGAAAATAGTAGCTTTTCTCCATTTTCAGATATAGAGTAGTCTCAGCAGTCATATCATAAGTTTATGAACTGCCAAGAAGTATCAGTTCTGGCTACAAAATTAGCATTAAAAAATGCATGACTCTCTCCTTGTGTGTGTGTGTTTTCAGCCGCTACCTTTGCATCTCTCAGTTCCATGTTGTGAGTTGACCATTTGGTATGATAGCATCTGTTTGTGCACAGGGCAAGAGAAATGGTCTAGGCAGGTTTAGGCTGGCACAGACCATAGATAGTCTGGGGTCTCTTTGTTCTTGAGTACTCTGACAAGGGAAGTGGATGGGAAGATAAATTGAATAAAGAGGAAGGTGTTCAGTACATAACTGTGAGAGATGACCTCATACAATAATTGAAGAGAATGTTAGCTCCTGCTGCCTAATTGGTTTTGGTTCGTTTTAAAATTCTGTTTACTTTAATTAGGTTCACTGCAGAATGGGAGGCTTGCTGAGCTTGAAAATCTCCTGTCTCTCAAAATAGTAAAAGCAGGTTGGCTCCCTTGTGATTCTTTGCCACTCTTCCACTCCACTCCTCATCCCCCAATTATTTTAGACATTAGCGGAACTCTTTCCTGAGATTATGTAGTCAGGTCCTTGCTTGTATCCTTGAAGTCAGCTGAAATACTTGCAAACCCCAGTTAATCAGCCCCTGAAAAGAAACCAGGATGGGGATAAGGATGTCCACTGGAGACGGCTTCTTGCCACACTCAACAAAAGAACAACTGGCTTTTTAAGCATGTAATCCAAAATTTTTCCTTTTTATTCATAGTTACACTCATATAATAAAGTGGCAGTTTATAAAATGTAGGGGCAGGAGGTAGGAGGATAGTACAAAAGTCTGGGTGTAATAATAATGGCCTATTGCTGGAAGGACCTGTGGCCATTAGTTGAGGGTGACAGTCCAGTCCATGGAAACCTTTCAGAGAGATAAATACTCCAACATCTCTTTCTTCTCTTTTATTTTTGCTGTATCAAACTGAAACCAGGAGGAAAAGAGTTCATAGATTTTATCTCTACAGGCTCATACATAAACCTCTTCCCCACACAGAACAAGTGGAGAATGGATCTGGAAGAGGCCAAGGGAAGATCATTACCATTCTATCTGACCTTTGCTGTTCTGAATCCTTCATGGGTTCTAGTTCTTCCTCATTTCTGCTATGCGCAGGTACTGTCTTTAATCATTGGCTTGTCTCACTTAAAGTCTTCTTCCTTGGTGATCTCACCTATTCTCACTTTCTTATAACTACCAAGACTCTGTCAGTCCTTTCTGAACCTTCAGTTCTAACTTTAGTTGGGTTGGTTTTTAGATTTTCTTGAAAAATCTAAACCAAGAAATAGATCATCTTCCTTCAGGGCCACCATAGTTCACTATTTATGACTTTTGCAATGTAAGAAGGACTGTGGTAATCTGCACACTATTCACTGAGAAAACTGTAGTCAATTTAGGAAAATAGTTTTCCTCCACTCACAACCAAGGAAGATCAGATATTCATTCTCTGACCCAGTGTTGCTATGTTTATTTGATATGGACAGACTGTCCCATGATCAGCTAGGATTCCTACATTTTCCAGGACATACAGGAGTCTAGAGCATAGTGATGGCAACTACATACCAGGTAAATGGCTTGTAACATTGTTCCAATCCACTGGGCTCAGTATTATGACTCCAGAGCATGTATTCCTTAATGCTTCACTCTCCTAGGCTTGGGAGATGGCGAGAAAGGGAAACATCAAAGGAGATGCCAAAGTTTTGATTCCAAGTAACGGGGAGAATGATGAGAAGTCATAAATGCAGCAGGTTTGGAGAGGAAGATGGCGAATGCTATTTGAATTTGTGCTGTCTGAAAGGAAATGCACATTAAACAATTGGATATGGAGAGATGAGTGTTGGGAATTTAGGAAAGAAATTGCACCCAGGGAGAGAAATTTGGGAGTCATCAGCATAGAAGTGGTAGTTGAAGCTGTCACAAGTTTGTCCCTCACAAGCATGTAGAATCAGAAGGAAAAGGGACTTTGTTTTCTATACTTTCACTGCTTTCATCTAATTCAAGACATAAGTATTTCTTGCAGTAATGTCCTTACATTTCTCTATTTTGGCTCTTATTCAGTCAGTTGTCCCACACAACCCTCAGCCCAGGTGATCTTTTTACATATGGGTCTTCAAAGTTTAAACCCATCAAAGTTTTCTCATCATACTTGGAATAAAATTAGAACAAGTGCTTTGGAAAGTCTAACAAATCTCTGGATGTCCATAAGACACATGTTTGACCTTTCATCTAACTTTATCTTATGCTGTTGTTCACTATTCTAAGTTCCTGTTGTACTGGCTCTCTAAATTTCCAGCAACTCCAAACTTTTCCATGTCAGGGCCTTTTTTCCAACTCTTCATCTGCTAGTTCCTTTTTTCCCTTTCAGTTATCAACTTAAATGTCACTTGCTCAGAGACATTTTCCCTATGTCCCAAATGTAAATGATTCTTTGTCACACCGTGTCTTGTTCTTTTGCTTTATAGCAGGTATCTGAATTCATAATTGTATAATAATTTGTGTTTACTTTTAAAATATCTCTCTCTTTGGATTGTAAGGAATCCACTGAATATTCAGTGCCTACCACAGAGTGAATACTCAGTTAAGTACTTGTTGAATGAATGAATCTATATCCATTCAAGTCATCTATATAATTTACACACTAATCATCAATATCCTCTATCATTTATGTATTCTCTGTGTATCATTTATCCATCTATCATTCATTTATATGGCTATCTGTGCATGGATACTGAGTAACTGAAACTCTAAAGCCTCATTTAAAAAAAAATCTCTCCACAGGTATACAGAAATCATTGTTATACTTTGTGTAATCAGCTTCAGATGAATTCTGTCAAAATCAAATAAAGACAGCAACATTTAGTTGGAAGACAGAAATGACCTTTTCTCTACGTTCTGTTTAGAAAAAAACTTTGTTTCCCTAATTGGCTATCATGTTGTCTGTAAATATTATGCAAACTACCTTGAGTCCTTATAATTCAAGATAAGTCGTAATGAGAAATGACTAGTAATGGCCTTGAAGACAAGCGAGTCTCTGGGTATGATTTTTTCTGAGATACTTATGGCACAGAATAGCAGAAGTTAGGGTTCATGAAATAAAGAAGAGTGGGGCAGAACTTGTTCTTTAACTAGATGTTCTTATTTTTTACTTCTTTCCTACCTTTTCTGTACTTCTTGCATAGATGGTGACATAAGGAAGAGTATGGGAAAAAATGAAAACTTTTATATGTAACCTGGTTGTTGTGGTTGTTGTTTAGTTGCTAAGTCATGTCTGACTCCTTTGCGATCCCATTGACTGTACCTTGCCAGCCTCCTCTGTCCATGGAATTTCCCAGGCAAGTATACTGGAGTGAGTTGCCATTTCCTTCTCCAGGGGGTCTAAGTGTCCCCTAAAGAGAAGCCAATGGCACCCCACTCCACTACTCTTGCCTGGGAAATCCCATGGACAGAGGAGCCTGGTAGGCTACAGTCCATGGGGTCGCGAAGAGTCGGACATGACTGAGTGACTTCACTTTCACTTTTCACTTTCATGCATTTGAGAAGGAAAAGGCAACCCATTCTAGTGTTCTTGCCTGGAGAATCCCAGAGACAGGGGAACCTGGTGGGCTGCCGTCTATGGGGTCGCACAGAGTCGGACACGACTGAAGCAACTTAGCAGCAACAGCAGCAAAGAGAAGCTACTGTGCAACCAGTGTATTCAAGCTAAGCTGTTGTGACCTAACCTCAGCCCTGTCCCTAGAGGTAAATCTTCTCCTTCTTCTTCCTAAGTTTCTCTATTCCTGGTGGAAAAACTAGTCTATGTGGGGTAGCTTGAGCCTGATTATCTTCTGTGGTCTTCTGTTGGCTCACAGGAACTCAAATTCTTGCCTCAACAGGGGGAAAGGATAGGCTGTTTCCCCTTTGCCTCCTTCGCTCTTTGCTGCCATCGTGGGTAGCTCCAGACACTTTATAATCTTCAGGTGGAAGGTAAGCATACATCTTCCTATTCTCAGATACTCCCAAATGCCAGGGATCTCATATCAGTTTCATTGTCTCAGAGTTGCAGTCTTGGTGGTAAAATCAAGATGGGCCTCTGGATTTTATGGTTCAGCAAAACCCCACCCCTAGATGTGGGGTGTTTTTCTTTCCTTTTCTAAGGTTCTCTCAGTCCTTAAGAGTGGTTTTTAGGGGCTCTTTCACTGGGAAAAGAGAAGAAAACTTGTATATGCTCTCTACTTACTGAATTGTTTTACCAAATGTTCTCCCCACCTCTATCTTTTCCCTCTGCATTCCTTCTCAAAACAGCAGCCAGAGTAATCATTGAAAACATTATGTTAGATTAGGTTACTCCTTTACTAAGAATTCTCCAATTGTTTCTCCTCTCATTTAGAACACAATGAGGTGTTCCTATCATGGTGTGTTTGTTCCCTTTGATCTGTACCTCACTATTTCTTTGCTCTCATTTTCTGCTGTTCCTTGTCTTTAGCTCGTTCTGTTTCTTCCTTTTTCTTGAACACACATGACTTGTTTCTTTGCATAGATCTGGAATGTTTTTCTTCTGAACATCCATTTGGTTAGCTTCTTCATCTACTTCTATGTGGATATTATCTTCTGAGAGAGACTTTTGCTGACCACCTTATCTGAAATACAATCCTGCTATTCCTCTGCCACTTTTGGCATCTGAGAAGTGTTGAAAATAGATATCCTGAGTTTTTAAAGTTCATATCTATTTTTTTTTTACTTGAATCTAAAATGAGTATGTAATTTTTTCTATTTTATTGATTTGTTTAATGTGTCTATTCATTTACCTCATATGTTCCTGGGAAAGCAGAATCATGCCCCATTTTATTAGTTCTGTAGCAGTTCAAAAGGTACTTAATAAATAATAAATACTTAAATTTTTTTAAGCTTGAAGGAAAATCCAGATAGACCGAATGGTTTTTGAAGCTCTCTAAATATCACTGCAGGATATGTAATTTACTGATTTACACAGTTTGGTTATTGAAAGTTATGGTGAATTTTAGTAGACTTCCTAAACCCTGGTGTCAGCTCTGCTGCTGCTGTTACTAAGTTGCTTCAGTCTTGTCCGACTCTGTGTGACCCCATAGACGGCAGCCCACCAGGCTCCCCCGTCCCTGGGATTCTCCAGGCAAGAATACTGGAGTGGGCTGCCATTTCCTTCTCCAATGCATGAAAGTGAAAAGTGAAAGTGAAGTCACTCAGTCGTGTCCAACTCTTAGCGACCCCATGGACTGCAGCCCACCAGGCTCCTCCTCTGTTCATGGGATTTTCCAGGCAAGAGTACTGGAGTGGGGTGCCATCGCCTTCTCCAGGTGTCAGCTCTAACACTTCCTTAATAATACTGTCAGATCATGGTTTTTAAAAACCTGCTTTTACTATCTTCCTCCTTTTCTCAAAACCTTCAAAATCATGTGTACATGGTTGTGTGTGAGTACACACGTATGCCCGTGTGTTTCATGCTAAGCCAAAGTGTCTTTGCTTCCTTCTCCCTCCTTTCCTCCTTTCCTTCTTTTATCACTACTGTTCACTGAGCGCCGCTATATATTGTCTATTTATTTATTTATTTATTTTTTGTATTTTACTGCAAAATTTCCCTGTAAGCCTCACAACATCTTACAAGAATCTGTTATTATCCTCATTTTTTTAGATAGAGAAAATATATATTGTACTGGTTAAGAAGTCTATCTCAGGTCACTCAGCTATTCAGTGGCAGAATTGCAATAGGAATTCAGTCTGCCTATTCTAAAGCTGGAGAAGGACATGGCAACCCACTCCAGTATTCTTGCCTAGAGAACCCTGTGGACAGAGGAGCCTGGTGGGCTGCCGTCTATGGGGCTGCACACACGACTGAAGCGACTTAGCATGCATGCATGCATTGGAGAAGGAAATGGCAACCCACTCCAGTGTTCTCGCCTGGAGAATCCCAGGGATGGAGGAGCCTGGTGGGCTGCCGTCTATGGGGTCGCACAGAGTCAGACACGACTGAAGTGACTTAACAGCAGTAGCAGCAGCATTCTAAAGCTTTTGTACCAATGTTTCCTCAAACTCAGGAAATATACAGACTGCTTTATTTATTTGTTTGAGTTTTATTTTTTCACTTTTTCATTGAGGCATAATAGAGTGAAGTATGTAAATTTTGTGTCCAGTTCAATGGATTTCTAAATATCTGTTCATTCAGGTAGCTACCATTCAGATCAAGATATGCATTTCCAGTCCTTTAGATAGACCACTTTTTAAAGACAAGAAATTTTTTCATAAATGTTCAATGCTGAAAAATTATTTTTATTAAAATTAACAGAAAATGATATATAACCCACTTATGTTTGTAGTTCTTATACAAGCGTAAAAGCAAATTAGTATATTTAATATAAGCAAAGGTGAAAATTTAGTAAAATTTCCATTAGCAAAATTTAATAAGATATATAATGTTTTGCTGAAACCAGACTCTGCCACCATGTGAATACAGTATTGATTTTATAGCTTGGCTTTTTGCATTTACTATGCCAATGTCATTTTATGAGTTTTTTTGAGTTTTTCCATTTGAGTCGTCTCAGAACCTTTATTCATACACTACTCTATGACACAATTTAAACCTTGTTTCATGTGAATATAAAATTTATGTATTGAATCAACTTCTATTTTGTTCTCAGGAATCTTCAATAATTAAAGTAATTAGCACCAATATAATCACATACATACAAGATGTGTGTACTGAACTCTCTTGTCAGTAGTTGATACTGAGGTGGTCATAGAGATAAATCTATCAATTATAAATATCTGCTTAGACAATCAAATAAATGAAAATATAAAATTTAAAAATTCTTGTGGAAAATGTTGTGGACCATTGGGGCTATGCCTTAAGAGTTTCAGTTAGGGAAACACTTGTGTGTCCTGCTCACTCAGTGTCTGACCCTCAAGGTCCACCATACTTGAGTCATTTTTACTTAGAAAACAACATTGGTGATGAAACAGGACTCCTTCTCTGTTAGGCTGGTGTCCTCACTCTCTGAGGAATGTGTCATGGGAATGCCTAGTAGATGCCTTAATGTTACTGGTAAACCTTCCTCTAAGCTATTGCCTATTGAATGGTTGGGTTCAGTTCAGTTCAGTTCAGTCGCTCAGTCGTGTCCAACTCTTTGCGACCCCATGAATCTCAGCACGCCATTCTTAAATTTACCATTCTTAAATTCAGGCTTCTCCAATGGCTCAGATGGTAAAGAATCTGCTGCAATACAGGAATCCTGGGTTCAATCCCTGCATCAGGAAGATCCCCTGGAGAAAAGAATGGCTACCCAACTCCAGTATTGTTACTGGGACAATACCAGGACAGCCGGGCTGCACTCCAAGGGGTCACAAAGAGTTGTGCACAACTGAGCTCACAGCACACATTATTAAATTCACAGTTAAAATTTCACCCTCTTCATGAAATAATTACTAATCTTTTTGAGCTGTGCAATCTCTTTTTCTTACAGTATTGTGTCTATTTTAGTACTGACATTATATTTAGTCTGTAATGATTTTTACAACTTAGCATAATATAATTTATAGTCTTTAATTTTATTATATTATTATATGTATTAATTTTAGTCTCTGACTAGATTTTTAAGAGTTTGGGGCTGGGAGTTGTTTAAATTTTGTGATAGTATAGTGTGGAAGAAAGAACGTTGCTTTTTAATTATGGTTAAGTTACTTGTTAGCTCTGTGATTGAAAGCCTCATTGAAATTGTTTTCATATTTTTTAAAAAATTAGCATTAAAAATTCAGAGGAGTTTATTAATTTAAGAAAGCCTATAATAATCATTAAGCAGTCTTAATGATGAATGTTTATTTACTCTTTACTGAAGATGTGTTCGGCTGTAGCCACATGAAAATTTACTAGAAAGATAGAAAACTTGAAAGACCTTGAAACTGCTGACCATTACTCACTTTTGGTGATAAACAAAACCATCAAAAGAAGTATAGAATACTTGATAAGTGACTTTGGAATCCTGGAGAAATCAAATGGTGAAAAAAAAAAGAGTTATTAGAAGTAAATAGCTAACTGAATATATAGTGTCATGGGATAGAAATAGCTTTTCCAGACCAATTGAGAACTTGGGAAAGTTGGAATATATCTTACAAAATCTGGAAGAAAATGTGCAAAGTTTTCAAAGAGTTTTCAATTCAGATTTAAAAGGAATTTAGAGATAGAGATATAATGTTTATTCAAAAACTTAAAATCCAAATAATATACAGGACAGTGGGTCTAACACTGATAGATCCATAGTGGAAGAGATGTATTTTTACTGGAGAACGTAAAGAAGAGGGTCATTAATAACACCTTTGGCCTTAAATGTCTCCATATCGATGCAGAACATAAGTAATGAAGAAAGTGACCTTAAAATATTAAGACAAGGATGTAGTTATTAAGATTAGAGTGGGATGGGGTTTAGAATTAGAACTGAGTAATGAAATGACATGAAGAGGCACCTTTCAAAGAAGCCAAAAGAGTGGTAGTGTGCTTTGACTTTTTTCCCCCAAAGTTGAGGAAACAGTGAATAAGCCTGTAGTCTGAGCTTAATCTGATCAATGAGAGAAAATTGCTTGTAGGTGTAAAAGTGTGAATGACCATGAATAATAGGGACCATATTGTTTTCAAGTTTGTAAAACCAAAGAAAGAAAATGAGAAAATGTCTGGATCACTAAATCATGCTATGTAGTGATAGTTGTTATTTACTGAACAGTTACTAATATACAAGATACTGTAACAAGTGTGTTATATTGAATATCTCATTTAATTCTCACAATTCATCCCAGTTTTATAGATAAAGAAACTGAGGCTTAGAAAACAAGTAATTTTCCAAATGGCACACAGACATTTAGTAATATAGCCATATTTGAATCCATGCAGTCTGAATTTAGAAATATCTTTCTAAGACTGTATATTTCTTAGAGTTTTTTGAAAAGATAAATGGATTTCCTTGACCAGTAAATTTAAAAGAAAGAATGGCAATCCAAATGACCCAGAATAGCCAAAACAATCTTGAGAAAGAAGGTGAAAGCTAGAGGTGTCATGCTCCCTGATTACAAATTATACTACAAGGTTATGATAATCAAAACAATATGCTACTGGTACAAATAAGACATATATCAATGGAATAGAATAGAGAACCCAGAAATAAACCCACATACTTATGGTCAATTAACATGATGAAGGGAGCAAGAATATACAGTGGGGAAAAGACAGCCTTCTCATAAATGATGTTGGGAAAACTAGACAGCTACGTGCAAAAGAATCAAGATAGACTGTTCTCTCATACCATGCACAAAAATAAATTCAAAGAAGAACACTTACATGTAATACCTGAATTCATAAGACTTCTAGAAAAAAATAGGCAGTATGCTCTTTGACATTGTTCATAATAATATTTTTTTTGGATAGTTTCCTTAGGCAAAGGAAAGAAAAGTAAAAATAAACAAATGGGACTGCATCAAGCTGAAAGTTTTTGCACAGCTAAGAAATTCTCAACAAAATGAAAAGACTTCCTACTTAAGAGAAGATATTTACAAATGATATATTTCACAAAGGATTAATATATAATATATACAGAGAACTCATATAATGCCACATCAAAAAACCCACCCAAAACCAAACAACTTGAATAAAAAATGAGTAGTTGATCTGAATAGACATTTTTCCAGAGAAGGCATACAAATATCCAATAAGCATATGAAAAGATGCCCAACATCACTGATCATCAGGAAAATGCAAACCCTCAAAACCTCAATGAGATGTCACTCATACCTGTCAGAATGGCTGTTATAAAAAACAAAACAAATAACAAGTATTGGTGAACGTGGAGAAAAGGGAACCTTCATACAAATGTTAGTGGAAATGTAAATTGGTGTAACCACTATGAAAAACAGTATGGAGATTCCTCAAAAAATTAAAATAGATCTACCATATTATCTAGCAATTCCATTTCTGGGTATTTATATGAAGAAAAAAAACACTAATTAAAAAAGATAGATATACTCCTATGTTCATTGAAGTATTTATTTGCAATAGTCAAGATAGGGAAGCCTGGCATGCTGTAGTCCATGGGGTTGCAAAGAGTCGGACATGACTTAGCAACTTAACAACAACAGAAGATACGAAAGCACATAAGTGCCTCTCTCTCTCTCTCTCTATATATATATATATATTATACTATATATATAATGGAATATTACTCAGCCATAAAAAGAATGAAATATTACTGTTTGAAACAACAGGAATGGATCTAGAGGGTATTATGCTAGCTGAAATGAGTCAGAAAGAAAAGGACAAATACTATATGATTTCACTTTTATGTGGCATCTAAAAAGCAAAACAAATGAATAAATATAACAAAGCAGAAACAGAGTTATAAACACAGAGAATAATCAGGTGGTTGCCAGAGAAAAGAGGAGCAGGAGGAGGAAAGAAATAAATGAGGGAGATTAAGAGGTAAAAATCTTCAGTTGCAAAAATAAATGAGTCATGGGTATGAAATGAAAGGTGAGGGAATATATTGTAGTAAATAATTACATGGGCTTCCCTGGTGTCTCAGATGGTAAGGAATCTGCCTGCAGTGCAGGAGACCTGGGTTCGATCCCTGGGTCAGGAAGATCCCCTGCAGAAGAGAAGCAACCCACTCTAGTATTCTTACCTGGAGAATTCCATGGACAGAGGAGCCTGGCAGACTGCAGTCCATGGGGTCTCAAAGAGTCAGACATGACTGAGTGACTACATCTTCACTTTCAAATAATTTTGTAATATACTCACATGGTGACAGATTGTAACTAGACTTACCTCGTGCCAGTGATGTTTTTGATTTATCTTCTACTTTCACTTTATGATCATTAAAAGAAGATGGAAGAGATTAAAATTTAAAAGATACCTATTACTTAGGGATTAGGCTTGGCTGTGAAGAACTTTAAGTTATAGTAGCTTAAATAGGATAGAAATTCATTTCTCTTTTCTGCTGAAATCTGTAGGTGGGTAGTCCATGACTATGGACTATGCTCTATAATTTTCTCATGGACTCAGCCTATTTTGTGGTTCTGTTGCATGCAGACACTATTTTCAAAGTCACCTCGTGGTATAATATAGCTGCTCCAGCTCCAGTCGTCACTTCTATACTTCAACCATACTTCATACATATACATCAAGAAAGAAAGGAAGAACATCATGTCTGCACACTGTAAGGATACTCTTAAGTTGCACAAACTAGTTCCTTTTACTTCTGTTGGTCAAAATTAGTCAGATGGTTACACCTAGTGATAATTAAAATGGGGAAATGCAAATTTTAGCCTAGATATATGCATTTCTGCCTAGAATCTGTGAGTGCTATTAGTAAATTATGGGCTTCCCAGGTGGTACAGTGATAAAAAAGGAAAATCCAACTGCCAATGCAGAAAATGTGGGTTCAATTCCTGGGTTGGGAAGATCCTCTGGAGTAGGAAATGGCAACCCACTCCAGTACTGTTGCTTGGAAAATTCCATGGAAAGAGGAGCCTGCCCAGGTACAGTCCATGAGGTTACAAAGAGTCAGACGTCATGTCTGACATGAGCACTTATGCATGCTATTAGTAAATTATAAGGAGGTAGAAACAGAAGCTGGTGGGTGTGGATCTAGCAAATTTTTATCACATATATGTAATCAAATTCAAAGAGAAAGATAACAGAAACCTATAACAATAGTGTCAGGAAAGACAAAAGCCTAAGATAGTTTGAAGTTTATATAAAATTCTAACAAAATTTTGGCTTTCGATTGTTCAAAAGTTTTTACATAATGTTGGAATAAATGTAAATATTTGTAATTACATTTAGAATAAATATAATAAAGGAAAGTGATAGCTAATTCTCACTTGGGGAAAATTCTAATAATAGGTGATGAAGAAATAGTAGAATTAGTCCCCTATATTGTTTTCACCTCTTGTATTTGTTGTTGTTCAGTTACCAAGTCTTGCCTGACTTTTTGCGACCTCATGGACTGCAGCATGCCAATCTTCTGTGTCCCACCTCTTTTATTAGCAAGAGCCTTGAAGATGAAGAGCATAGTCACCAGCTATTGAAAGTTGACAAGAACCAATTGAGAACCATCATCAAAGCTGATCCTCTTACAACTACATGAGAAGTTGCTGAAGAACTCAACATCGACTGTTGTATGGTCATTCAGCATTTGAAGCAAACTGGAAAGGTTTGATAAATGGGTGAGCTAATAGCAAATTAAAAAAATCATTTTGAAGTATCATTTTATTCTACGCAACAACAACAAACCCTTTCTTGATTGGATTGTGACGTGCAACGAAACGCGGATTGTACATGACAACTGGTGATGACCAGCTCAGTGATTGGACTGAGAAGAGGCTCCACTGTACTTCCCAAAGCCAAACTTGCACTAAGAAAGGGTCATGGTCACTGTTTGGTGGTCTGTTGCCCATCTGATCCACTACAGCTTTCTGAACCCTGGCAAAACCATTACATCTGAGAATTATGCTCAGCAAATCAATGAGATGCACCAAAAACTGCAACTCCTGCAACTGGCATTGGTCAACGGAAAGGGCCCAATTCTTCTTGACAGTGCCCGACTGTACATCACACAACCAACACTTCAAAAGTTGAACAAATTGGGCTACAAAGTTTTGCTATCCATGATATTCATCTGACCTCTCACCAACAGACTACTAGGTCTTCAAGCATCTCAACAACTTCTTGCAGAGAAATGCTTCCACAACCAGTAGGATGCAGAAAATGCTTTCCAAGAATTTGCGGAATCCTGAAGCATGGATCTTTATGCTGCAGGAATAAACAAACTATTTTTCTTTGGCAAAAATGTGTTGATTGAAATGGTTCCTATTCTGACTAATAAAGATGTGTTTGAGTCTTGATTTTGATTCATGGTTCAAAACCGTAATTACATTTGCACAACCTAATATCAAAATTAATTATTAAATTAGCAGAACATGCTGATGAGAAATTGAAATCCCAAATAGGATAGGATAGCACCTTGATTCTGGTTCTCATTGCTTGCCTGCATTATCTCAGCAGCCTCCTTAAAATTCTTGCCATTGCTTGGCACACATTTTCCCTTCTCACCCTCCAATCAAGTAAAGAAGACAACTTCTATACTCCTGCCAGTTATTTTCTTTTTAAATAAATCATGCCTTTCCACACTTAAAAACTTTTTTTGGTTCTCTATAATTTATAGAATTAAGTTCAGACTTCTTACCATGACATATAAAGCCCTTCATGGTATGTTTTGAACTTTTCTTTCATCTCATCTGTCTATTCCATTCATGTGTTTTGAGCTTCACCTTTGTCAAACCTCTTAGTGTTTCCTGAATATTAAACTTACTAATCCTTTTGTTTGAATGCCCCTCTTTGCCTGGGGAAACTCATGGACAGTCTTTCAGACTAAACTCACGTATCTCTACCTTTTAAAAGCCACACACGGATTGCTAGTTTTTTCTCTGTATCTACATAGCATTCTGTAAATATTTCTGTTCTAGCACTTGTTATGTTGAAATAAATACATATTTATTTACATGTCTTTCTTCCCTGCTGCACTCTCAATTCCCTGGGGGAAACAAGTATTGCTCAAAACTTAGTGAATATTCAGAATGTTAATTGACTAATTGATGAGAGCATGCAGATGGTATAAATTAATTCAAGTCCTTAGGGTCAGATGAAATGCATCCATCTTAGAATAATAAAAAAAAATCCACTTGTGATTTAGGAGCTATTGCCAAGTATCTCAGAGGAATTTTGGGTAACAGAAGTGTCAAAAGACTGGAGACAGGCAATGTTCTAATTTTCACAGTGGGTGTAAAAGTATATCTAGAAATTGTAGGTTCACAAGCATTAGGCCAAATTGTAGAGCAGATTATTAGACAGATGGCTTGTGAGCACTTTAGGAAAAATACTGAAAAGTATTTTTATTTAAAAGTTTTTCTATTGTTATATTTTAACTCTGCCTAATTTCATAAAGAATAAGAGGCAGATATTGATTCCTAGTTTTGCTTAGGACAAGTTAAAATTGTATGTCACTCTTTTCCTGTGTTTCTTGAGACTTATTCACTGAGAATAATGGTAATGGACTTCCCTGGTGGCTCAGATGGTAAAGCGTCTGCCTACAATGCGGGAGACCCGGGTTCATTCCCTGGGTTGGGAAGATCTTCTGGAGAAGGAAATGGCAACCCGCTCCAGTATTTTTGTCTGGAAAACCCCATGGATGGAGGAGCCTGTAGGTTACAGTCCATGGGGTCACAGAGTCGGACACAACTGAGCGACTTCACTTTACTTCAATGGCTGTATATTCCGTGAGACATCATCAAATGCCTGTACTCTCTGTTCTGGTTTTATGTGGACCAGATGATAGTTTTGTGTATTGAAAACTATAAAACTCTATGCCAGACTTTCTCTATTTTTAGTCATTTGTTTATTGATACCTTTTTTTTTGTCATATTCACACACCATGTTTACTTTTATATACCTAACATTTTTCTTTGTCACCAGATCTTTTTTATTTAAACATAACCTCATCCAAAATGAAAATATCTTTAAGGCCACAGATTTGTAATAACATTTTTCTAATATATCCTGTAATAAATACATAACTAGGAACAAAAAAATTGATGGTCCATGGGTCATCTTGAATATAATCACTATATAATTTTATAATATTTTATGCTATAATCATTGTATAAAATATGGGGAATTTAAACTAATTCAAAAGACCAATGCCATGAGTGATTTTTGTCTATCACAACATTGCATGGCACATAAAGGCAGCTGATAATGGATATCAAGTTTGAAGGATGTTTTGAGTGATATATTTCAGGGCTGTGAATTTTGTCCTCATCTGCTTGACATTTTTATTAGCGACCTAAAGACATAGGAGGTGAATGGGTTCAATTGGAAATGAGATAATTTGGAAGGGACAACTAATAATGTACTAGATCATAGAACTGATTCACTTAAAAAAGAGGATACCTAATTAGATTAAGACAAAAAGTTTTTTAATATAGAAAGAAGGAGATCTGGCAAAATTACTTAGAGTTTCAATTGGCTATAAACTCATTAAAAGTGAAAAATTTTATATAGATGCCCAGAAAGTAAATGCACACTTAGATTTTAAAGGCATATGGTCAATAAAGTGCTTTAAAATAGAATGTCCAAGTTAAGACAGTAAAATATTCTGCAGCTGATCATTCTGTATCTGGAATATTATGTTCAATTTCAAGGTGTAATCCAGCAAAAACATAGATCTTGAAGTCCTTTCATTTGTGCACATGTGTGTGTGTGTGAGAAAGTGAGTGTTGAAGGGACTGGGTATGAGGAAAACAATTCTAAGTTGGGGCACGAGAATTGTTTACATATACATTATTAGAAAAGCTTTCAACATAGAGGAAGCGTTTTATAGTCTTGAGCAGATTTGACTACAGCTCAGTAAAAATTTAAAGAATTTAACAGTAAGAGGTGCTTCTTCAGAGGGAAGAAGTAAGCTGCCAGGATTGCTAGGCAGTCATTTTAGGGATGTGAGTGTATGTTTATACATGTGTGTGCATGTGTAAATTGACAGAGAGGCAATCCTTTAATTTTATGTACTTTAAATTTTTACACTGATCATTCCATCAGGAAAAATTTATTTCTATTTTTAAATATAAAATTTAAGTCTATTGGAGAAGGGGAGTGGTTGGAGGAGACTCTTGCTTCTGTCAGTTAATACCCCTGCATGTTTGACTGATTCCTTGACTTCTCTAAGCCTGAAGTTCCTCTTCTAGACCAAGGGGATAATAATACTTTTCACACTGGGAGATTGTGAAGATTAAATTAATGGTGTAAATGAAAATTCCTTACACGGTTCAACTTAAGTATATGTTTATAGTTTTTTTTTCTTGTATTTGATCTTGAGTTTACTATTGAAGGGACAACCAAAAATTAATAGACAGCCAAAATTTCGGCACTAATTTTGAACCTGAAAAAGTTCAGTCCTAACTTGTGATTTGAAAGTTATGTGTTATGGGAAAAGTAATATAGAAGAAAGAGAAAATCCTGACCTATATGTATGCTTTTGATCACTAATCAAAGCCCTCACAATGTCATATTAGAGTCTTCACAGATAAGTTCTATACTCATTATTCTTGCTTGCTTTTCTTTTTTTTAAATGATTCAATATTTTTATAGATTATAATCCATATAAAATTATTATCAATTATGGCTATATCTCCCCATGCTATACAATATATTCTTGTTGCTCATTTATATTTAAATATGTATATGTGTGTGTGCATGCTAAGTTACTTCAGTCGTGTCTGACTCTGTGTGACCCCATGGACTGTTGCCCACCAGACTCCTCTCTCCATGGGATAATCCAGGCAAGAATACTGGACTAGATTGCCATGCCTTCCTCTAGGGGATCTTCCCAAACCAAGGATCGAACCCACGTCTCTTACGTCTCCGGCATTGGCAGGCAGGTTCTTTCCCACTAGCACTACCTGGGAAGCCTTTATATATTTATTTACTTATGGCTGCTTTGGGTCTTCCTTGCTGTGTACAGGCTTTTTCTAGTTGCAGTGGCTTGTCTTGTTGTGGAGCACGAGTTCTAAAGTGAGCCTGCTTCAGTAGTTATGGCCTTCATGCTCCAGAGTGCAGGCTCAATAGTCATGGCACTTGGGTGTAGTTGCCCTGCAGCATATGGAATCTTCCCAGACCAGGTATTGAACTGATACCCCTGCACTGGCAAGTGGATCTTAACCACTTGACTACCCGGGAAGCCCCTTACTTATTTTATAGAGAATAATTTGTGTCTCTTAATCCCATATCCCTAACTCTCCTGTACCCTCTTCTCTCTTCTCACTGGTTCTCTATATATGTGTGTCTGTTTCTGTTTTGTTATATATGTTTGGTTGTTTTATCTTTTAGATTCCACATATAAGTTATAATACAGAGTATTTGCCTTTGTCTGACATATTTCACTGAAGCATAATACTCTCTAGGTCCATCCATGTTGTTGCAAATGGCAGAATCTCATTCTTTTTTATGACCAAGTGATAATCCATTGTATGTATATGACACATGTTTATCTATTCATCTGTTGAGGGGTACTTATACTGCTTTCACATCTTGGCTATTGTAAATAATGCTGTTATGAGCATCAGGGTGCCTGTATCTTTCCAAATTAGTGCTTTTGGTTTCTTCAGATATATATTAGCAGTGGAATTGCTGGGTAATATGGTTGCTGCTGCTGCTAAGTCGCTTCAGTCTGTGCGACCCCATAGATGGCAGCCCACCAGGCTCCCCCGTCCCTGGGATTCCCCAGGCAAGAACACTGGAGTGGGTTGCCATTTCCTTCTCCAATGCAGGAAAGTGAAAAGGGAAAGTGAAGTCGCTTAGTCGTGTCCGACTCTTAGCGACCCCATGGACTGCAGCCTACCAGGCTCCTCCGTCCATGGGATTTGCCAGGCAAGAGAGTACTGGAGTGGGTTGCCATTGCCTTCTCCGGGGTAATTTATTACCCTTTATTATATATAATTATTACATATATTTATTACTCCTTTATTTTTTTTCTGAGGAATTCCATATTGTTTTCCATAGTGGCTGCACCAGATTACAATTCTCCCAACAGTGTACTTGGGTTCCCTTTTGTTGACATCCTTGCCAAGACTTGTTATATGTAGAATTTTTAATGATAGTCATTTGGTGATACCTCCTTGTGGTTTTGATTTGCATTTATCTGATGATTAGCAATGTTGAGCATTTTTTTCATGTGCTTGTTAGTCTACTGGAAAAATGTCTATTCAGGTCCTTGGCCCATTTTTTAAGTGGATTGCTTGTTTGTTTGTTTGTTTTTGATGTTGAATTGTATGAACTGTTTATATATTTTAGTATTAACCCCTTATCAGTCATATCAGTTGCAAATATTTTTTCCTATTCAAGAGGTGTCTTTTCACTTTGCCAGTGGTTTTCTCTGCTGTGCAAAAGTTTTCAAGTTTAATTAAGTCCCACTTGTTTACTTTTGCTTGTGTTTCCTTTGCCTTAGGAGATAGATCCAAAAAAAAAAAAATGTTGCTAAAATTTACGTCAAAGAATATTCTCCCTGTGTTTTCTTCTAGCAGTTTTATGATTTCCAGTTGTACTGTTAGATCTTTAAACCATTTTTAGCTTACTTTTGTACATGGTATAAGAAAATGTTCTGATTTCATTCTTTTATGTGTAACACTGCTTACTGAAGAGACTGTCTTTTCCTCGTTGTATGTTCTTGCCTACTTTGTCATAGATTAATTGGCCATAGGTGCATGAGTTTACATCTGGGTTCTCTGTTCTACTTCACTGATCAATATGTCTGTTTTTGTGCCTTACTATGTTGTTGATTACTACAGCTTTGCAGTATAGTCTGAAATCGGGAAGCATGATGCATCCAGCTTTGTTCTTTTTTCTCAGAATTGCTTTAACGATTTAGGGGCTTTTGTAGTTTCCTATAAATTTTGCGATTATTTGTTGTATTTCTGTGAAAAATGTAATTGGTATTTTGATGGGGATTTCATTAAATCTGTTGATTGCTTTGGTTAACATGGACATCTGAACAGTATAAATTCTTCTAATCCAAGAATATATGATATCTTTCTATTTCTTTGTATCATTTTCAAATTTCTTCATCAGTGTTTTGTAGTTTTCAGAGTATAGCTCTTTTGCCTCCTTGGTTAAGTTTATTCCCAAATACTTCACGTTTTTTGATTGAAATTTTAAATAAGATTGCTTTTCTACTTCCTATTTTTATATTTATATATTTTTATATATTGTATTTGTAATATACTTTTATATTATATTTTATATTTTATTATTAGTATAATAGATTTCTGTATATTAATCTTGTATCTTGCAACTTCACTGAATTCTTTCTTCAGGTCTGGGAAGTTTTAAGCCATGATTTTGTTAAGTACATTTTCAAATTCCTTTTCTTTTCCTCTGGGAATCCTATAATGGGAATGTTGTTAAGCTTGATGTTATCCCAAAGATTCATTAAACTTTTCTAATTTTTAGATGTTTATTTACTTTTACATTCTTATTGGGTGATTTCCATTATTTTATCTTCCTTTTCTGTATCACCTAGTCAGCTATTCATTCCTTCCAGTGTGTTTTTCATTTTAGTTTTTATATTCTTCAGTTCTGAGTGGTTCTTCTTGTGTTCTGTAGATCCATGTCAAAATTTTCACTGTGTTCATCTATTCTTTTCTCTAATTCAGTTAGCATCCTTTTAACTAATGTTTTGAGTTTTTTAATCTGGTAAATTGCTTATTTGTTTTATTAGTTGTTTTTATTGACATTTTCTCTTGCTTTTTCAATTGAGACAAATTCTTCTGTTTTCTCATTTTAATTAACTTTCTATGTCTCTAGGAAATAAGGTAAAACAGTTGCCTATTGTAGTCTTGAAGGTATATCCTTATGTGGAGTAGCCCTATACAGTCTGTATGTACCCAGCGGTTTTGGTAGGAGAACAGAATTTTATGAGAACACAAGTTGTGTCTTTCCTTAGGTTGTGCTGGTGGGTATCACTTTGGTAGGTTGTGGAACTTGAGATAGAGTAGCTAGAACCAGAGTCTGATGTGGTCTGGGGCTCCTTCTCTGGTCAATGGCCATCACAACCCTATTAGGGGTGGGGTCAGGTCACAAGTTGCTGGAGCAGAAACCCTGAGGATTGGATCTGATATGGTTCAGTACCCTTGAAGTGTGAGCTCTCTCCACTCCCAGAAGCACTGGAGCAAGAGGGGCTGGCTTGGGCAGTTGGTGAAGTCTGGGGCACTGCGCAGCTACAGTCCTTTGGTACTTAGGTAACTCATCTGATATACTGCTAGTGTAAATGCCAGCAGTGACTGCCCCCTCTCTGCTCAGACACCACTTTGAGTTTGAGTCACCTCAGAATCTCATGGCTGAGGTCTTTCCCCAGTCATGGCAGCTTTTGCTTCAGTGTAGAGCTGTCACATGAGGCAAGAGGTGTTGGGCATTCACTCAGCTCAGGCCAGGGCATGTACTGGAATAGTAGCAAGAAATGCAGTTAGCCACCCCTGCATTCTTAAGACATGCTCTTCGCCCTGCATTGTAGCAAGGAAGTGCAGGTACACTCTTCCTGAGCGGGGTCTCTCTTCCTACAGCTCTACTGTTAGTCCCACTGGCCCTCCAAAAAGCCAAGGGGTTTGTCTTCCTTTTGTTGTACCTTTTGGCTGGGGTGCCCAATATGTGGCTCCAACTGCTTATTTCTCAGGGATCTTCACCCATGTAATCTCCCTTTTCCTCTGAGTCCCCTTTCAGAGGCACAGGTCCTGACCCAAATGCTCTTCTCTTTCTCCCTAGTTCCATGTGGATCTTTCTTACAGCCATGGTTGTATAGGAACCTTTCTGCCAACCTCTAGCTAGTTTTCAGTGAAAATTGTTCCATGTGTTGATGTATTTTTGATGTGTTTGTGGGGTGGGGGTAGATGAGTTGTGCCTCCTCCTACTACACTATATTGATCTAACTCCCTTGCTTGTCTTAATGGCCAATTACTGAGCAGTAAATACATGAACCACATAGCCTATTCAATTTAGTTGCAATATGGATGAAATCATTGTTGTTGTTTGGTTGTTCAGTTGTCTCTGATTGTGACTGCAGACTGTAGTGTGCCAGGCTTCCCTGTCCTTCATTATCTCCTGCAGTTTGCTCAAACTCATATACATTGAGTTGTTGATGCAATCCAACCATCTCATCCTCTGTCACTCCTTTCTCCTTTTGCCTCCAATCTTTCTCAGTATCAGGGTCTTTTCCAATGAGTTGGGTCTTCACATCAGGTGGCCAAAGTATTGGAGCTTCAGTTGCATCATTAGTCCTTCCAGTGAATATTCAGGGTTGGTTTCCTTTAGGATTGACTGATTTGATCTCCTTGCTGTCAAAGAGACTCTCGAGAGCCATCTCCAACACCATAGTTCAAAAGCATCAATTATTCAGCATTCAGCCTTCACTGTGGTCCAACTCTCACATCCATACATGACTACTGGAGAAACCGTAGGTTTGGCCATGCAGACCTTTGTTGGCAAAGTGATGGCTCTGCTTTTTAATGCACAGTCTAGGTTTGCAAAGCTTTTCTTCCAAGCAGCAAGTGTTTTTTAATTTCATGGCTGCAGTCACCAACTGCAGTGATTTTGGAGCCCAACAAAATAAAGTCTGTCACTGTTTCCATTGTTTCCCCATCTATTTGCCATGAAGTGATAGGACTGGATGCCATGATCTTTGTTTTTTGAATGCTGAGTTTTAAGCCAGCTTTTTCATTCTCTTTCACCTTCATCAAGAGGCTCTTTAGTTCGTCTGCCATAAGGGTGGTGTCATCTGCATAAATCTGAGGTTTTTAATATTCCTCCTGATAATCTTGATTCCAGCTTGTGCTTTATCCAGCTGGGCATTTTGCATGATGTAACCTGCATATAAGTTAAATAAGCAGTGTGACAATATACAGCCTTGATTTACTCCTTTCCCAATATTGAACCAGTCCATTGTTTCATGTCTGGTTCTAACTGTTGCTTTTTGACCTGCATACAGGTTTCTTAGGAGACAAATAAGGTGGTCTGGCACTCCCATCTCTTAAAGAATTTTCCACAGTTTATTGTGATCCACACAGTCAAAGGGTTTAGCATAGTCAATGAAGCAGAAGTAGATGTTTTTATGGAATTCTCCCGTCTTTTCTATGATCCACCAGATGTTGGCAATTTGATCTCTCATTCCTCTGCTCTTTCTAAATCCAGCTTCTACATCTGGAAGTTCTCAGTTCATGTACTGTTGAAGCCTAGTTTGAAGGATTTTGAGCATTACCTTACTAACGTGAAATGAGCACAATTGTGTGGTGGTTTGAACTTTCTTTGACATTGCTCTTCTTTGGGACTGAAGTGAAAACTGACCTTTTCCAGGTCTGTGGCCACTGCTGAGTTTTTCAAATTTGCTGGCGTATTGAGTGCAGCACTTTAACAGCACCATCTTATAGGATTTGAAATAGCTCAGCTGGAATTCAATCACTCCCACTAGTTTTGTTCTTAGTAATGCTTCTTCTTTTTTTTTTAAATTTTATTTTATTTTTAAACTTTACATAATTGTATTAGTTTTGCCAAATATCGAAATGAATCCGCCACAGGTATACCCGCGTTCCCCATCCTGATGCTTCTTAAGGGTCACTTGACTTCATACTCCAGGATGTCTGACTCTAGGTGAGTGATCACACACCATCATGGTTATCTGGGTCATTAAGGACTTTTTTGTACAGTTCTGTGTATTCTTGCCACCTCTTCTTAATCTATTCTGCATATGTTAGGCCCTTACCATTTCTGTCCTTTATTGTGCCCATCTTTGCATGAAATGTTCCCTTGGTATCTGTATTTTCTTGAAGAGATCTCTCATTTTTCCCATTCTATTGTTTTCCTCTATTTCTCTGCATTGTTCACTTAAGAAAGCTTTCTTATCTCTCTTTGCTATTCTTTGGAACTCTGATTTCAGGTTGGTATATCTTTTCCTTTGTCTTTTTTCTCAGCTATTTGTAGCCCTCTTCAGACAACCATTTTACCTTTTTACATTTCTTTTTCTTGGGGATGGATTTGGTCACCACCTTCTGTACAATGTGATGAAGCTCCATCCATAGTTCTTCAGGTACTCTATCAGAGCTAATCCCTTGAATGTATTTGTCACTTCCATTCTATAATCATAAGGGATTTGATTTAGGTCATGCCAGAATGGCCTAGTGTTTTCCCCTACTTTCTTCAATTCAAGTCTGATTTTTGCAGTAAGGAGCTTATGATCTGAACCACAGTGAGCTCTAGGTCTTGTCTTTGCTGACTGTATACAGCTTCTCTATCTTTGACTGTAAAGACTATAATCAATTTGATTTCAGTATTGACCATCTGGTGATGTCCATGTGTAGACTTGTATCTTGTGCTGTTGGGACAGGGTGTTTGCTATGACCAATATGTTCTGTTGGCAAACATTTGTAAGTCTCTGCTCTGCTTCATTTTGTACTCCAAGGCCAAACTTGCCTGTTACTCCTAGGATCTGTTGACTTTCTATTTTTGCATTCCATTCCCCTACAATCAAAAGGACGTCTTTGTGTGTGTGTGTGTGTGTGTGTGTGTGTTAGAAGATCTTGTAGATCTTCATAGACCTATTCAATTTAAGCTTCTTTTGTGTTAGTGGTTGGGGAATAGACTTGGATTACTGTGATCGTGAATGGTTTACCTTGGTAACTAACCGAAATCATTCTGTCATTTTTGAAATTGCACCCAAGTACTGCATTTCAGATTCCATTGTTGACTGTGAGGGCTACTCCATTTCTTCTAAGGGATTCTTACCCACAGTAGTAGATATAATGGTCATCTGAATTAAATTTGCCCATTCTGGTCCATTTTAGTTCACTGATTCTGAAAATATCAATGTTCATCCTTGCCATCTCCTGTTTGACCACATCCAATTTACCATGGACCTAGCATTCCAGGTTCCTATGCAATATTGTTCTTTACAGCATCATACTTTACTTTTACCACAAGACTCATCCACAACTGGGTGTCATTTCCACTTGTATCAATTTACATCCCTATTAACTGAGTCTTATATAATTAAATTAATTAGCTATTTAATGAGCCAATTAACTTCTCTACAAATTGATCATCCAACTACTTTTTAGAGTTCTCACCTGAGTCAATTAAACATATTTGAAATTTTAGGCTAGGTCATTACAATAAAACTTTCAGATTTAACTAATTTGGGCGGAGGTGGGGAGGAGGAAATGAAGGGAGACCTCAGATAAACATATCATCAATGAACCTAGGCAAAAAAAAAAAAAAAAAGATACATCTTGTCAATCCATGAGACATTACTTCATGTCTTTACTTTTAGATTCCATATTCAAGAAGGTATATTATATTTTCAAAGAGATTAGTTTGCTACCTAGAAATACTGCCATGGGTAACAAGAGCTCCTACTGAAGTTAGTTCCAAAGGGAAAGGCTTAAGTTATAGAATCATTCCCTAGGATTTCTAAGTTGTAGTGTTCTTGTGCTTCCATGATATAATTATTATTTTCCTATGTATTTATGTTTTATATAAAAAATCAGCTTTGCTTTTGAGTAGTTGAGCTCAACTACCACTATTTTAAAGATGACAATTTAGCAAAAAGAATTGTAGAGATAAATGCTTAAGGTACAATCCATTACCTCCTTACTAATCCTTTAGCTCCTAAGTAATCCTTTACCTTTCTTCCATTAATCTACAAAAACTTTAGCCTTTTTGGAATGGAAATCAAAGCACTTCCTGGCAGTCGTGTTCCCTCTTTGGAATGTTTTGGCTTGAATGCCTGGCTTGTTTCCCTCAGTGCTGCCTGCCTGCCTCAGGAACAGGCAGCTCACTGGTCTGTTTTCTTCTTCTTTCCCCAAACTATTCACATTAAAAACAGAAAAGGTTTAGTTTGCCTTTATAGTTTTGCTACTTTGGAATCCTTATCTTATTTTTCTTTGATTCATGCTAGTATAAAATGTAAACCATATTCCTTTCTTAAGAAATAAGCAATTGAGTGAAACAGTAACCCAAGAGGTTATACTTGACTTCCCTTATAGATTCTTATTTTAAATCTTGATCTACAGTTTCTTTTCAATTTCCAGAAAATGTATTTGCATTACCAAAAATGGTTTATAGTAATTACCACTAATTTCAGTAATGAAATTAGATATAATTTTCTTGGAAATGTTGACTTTGATTCTTTTTATTCACTTGCCAGCATCAATAATCTTCACACGATGAAACTAGAGGTAGAGAGAAAGAGGATGAAGTAATGGAGGTTGTGGTGGTCCCAGCCTGTATCTCCTTCTGCAGTTACTAAGACTCATTGTTTGACACACACAAAAGCCTTAAGAATATGAGCTATGCAAATTAAATCCAGTAGGCAAGTCTCTTGGTGCTTGGTCTGTTGTTTGGGCACTTAAATGACCTCAGTCCACTCAGGGCTCTCCAGTCTGTCACGCTATCTTTGAGCAAGGATAAATTGCTTGAAGGCTTGACTTTACAAAAATGGAGAAAAGATTTTATGTAGAGGGGAAAGTCCCTATATGTTTAACTGACCACTTAACCAGTTACAAGAAAGATTTCTTCACACTCAGTATCTTTGGCTATCAAGGAGGAATAAGAAGTGCAGAGTAAGCCTTAAAATGTTAAAGATAAGAAAGCTGCATCTTATATATAAAATACATTTTTTGTATAAAGTGGATAGATTTGCACAGTTTGTACATAAATTTAAGAGATATTTAGAGGAGAAAAAATATCAGATTAGCAAATCATTCTTCCAGATGTCAACAGGAGAAACCTTTAAATAACACATGCATGTAGCTTTTATCTTCTGAAAATAAACTCCCTTCTAATGGCCAGTGGGAATAAACTGATTACCAAGTAATTTCTCTAGTGCATAGTGAAAATATATTTTGATTCCATATTAAAGAATTCTTAGATTTCTCAATCAAAAATTTTTGTAATCAAAAAATAAACTGGCAAAAGAAATATGGAATTAGTGTTATATGGTAAATAACAATGAACAAGGAATGAGAAAACCTAGATTTTAATCAAAGTTGTTTATCACTTTAATAGCTGTGTGGCCTTAGAACTTTAATTCATCAGCTGTTATTTCTTCAGTGGCAATAGAGGGAGTAATAATCACCATCCTATCTTCCTCACAGGGTTCTGATGAAGATAAGTTGTAAATATTGAGAAATGACTTGCTATTTCTCTTCACTATTAACTCCACTTATTCCAAGAAATGCTAGGCCACTGATGATCCTCTACCTACAACACTAACATTCTTACCTCTTTTTGAAACTTCCCTAAAATTCTACTTGCCTTTTTATAGTCAACCAAGGACTATCAATTTATCTGAAGACCAATTATAAAGCTTACCTAACTTCCCAAAATCCCACTTTAAGAGGACATTTGCTCGTCAGAGATTGTTTTAAACATAGTTTTCTTTCCAAAATTTTTGAACCTCTGCTGAAACAAAAGGTGAGTTTCTTTTTGTCCACTTTTTGATTGGGTTGTGTTTTTTTAATGTTAAGTTGTATAAGCTGTTTGTATATTTTGAATATTAACCCCTTGTTAGTTGTATTATTTGCAAATATTTTCTTCCGTTCAGTAGTCTGTCTTTTTGTTTGTTGATGGTTTCCTTTGTTGTATAAAATTTTTTACATTTGATTATGCCCAATTTGTTTCTTTTTTGTTTTATTTCCTTTGCTTGGGGACTGAATCTAAGAAAATATTTCTATAATTTATGTCTGAGAATATTTTGCCTATGTTTTCTTCTATGAGTTATTATGGTGTTATGTCTTATAATTAGGTATTTAAACCATTTTGAGTTTATTTTTGTGTATATTGTGAGGGAGTATTCTAATTTCATTGATTTACATGTAGCTCTCCAACTTTCTCAGCACCACTTGCTGAGGAGACTGTCTTTTCTCCGTTGTGTATTCTTAACTACCTTGTCATAAATTAATTGACTATAGGTGTGTAGGTTTGTTTCTGGGCCTCTATTCTGTTTTACTGATTGATATGTCTGTTTCTTTGCCAATACCATGCTGCTTTGATTACTGTAGCTTTGTAATATTGTCTGAAATCTAGAAGTGTTATGACACCAGCTTTGTTCTTTTCCCTGAGGATTTCATTTGGCAATTCATGGTCTTTCAAAGCTCCATATAAATTTTAGTATAATTTGTTCCTGTTCTGTGAAAATTGTTAGGGCAGAAGACCTAAATAGACATTTCTTCAAAGAAGATATAGATAGATGGCTGACATGCACATGAAAAGACGCTCAACATCACTTATTACTAGTGAAATGCAAATCAAAACCACAGTGAGGTACCACCTCACATAGGTCAGAATGGCTATCATCAGAAAGTCTACCAATAATAAATGCTGGAGAGCATTTGGAGAAAAGGAAACCCTTTTGCCCTGTAGATGGGAATGTAAATTGTTGCAGTCACTATGGAAAACAGTAAGGAGATGCTTAAAAAAAATTAAATACAGAGCTACAATATGATCTAGTAGTCTCACTCCTGAGCATATAATTGAAAAAGATGAAAACTCTAATTCCAAAAGATACATGCACCCCAATGTTCATAACAGCAGTATTTACAATAGTAAGACATGGGCGCAACCCAAGTGCCCATCAACAGACAACTGGTTTCAGAAGGGATTCCCTAGTGGCTCAGATGGTAAAGCGTCTGCCTGCAATGCGAAAGACCTGGGTTTGATCCCTGGGTTGGGAAGATTCCCCTGGAGAAGGAAATGGCAATCCACTCCAGTACTCTTGCCTAGAAAATTCCATGGATAGAGGAGCTTGGTGGGCTACAGTCCATGGGGTCACAAAGAGTTGGACACGACTGAGCTACCTGCCTGGTGAGGGCCCTTGTAATGGCATATATATAGGAATATTACTCAACCATAAAAACAATGAAATATTGTCATTTGCAGCAACATAGGTTGACCTAGAGGATACCATACTAAGTGAAGTAAGTCAGACACATGTAATCCAAAAGATTATACAAATATGTCTGTATACAAACAGAAACAGACTCACAGACAGAACACAGACATAGAAAATAAAATTATGGTTACCAAAGGGACAAGGGGAGAGATAAATTAGAAGTATGAGATTAACAGATACAAACTACTATACATAAAATAGATAAAAAGCAAGGATTTACTAGATAGCACAGGGGACTATGTTCAATATTTTATACTAACCTATGATAGAAAATAGTCTGAAATATATATATAACTGAATCACTTTGCTGTATACCTGAAACTAACACAATATTGTAAATCAAATATACATCAATGAAAAAAAGAAAAATCGGTTACCTTGGTACAAGCGTATGCTTTTGTTAATTTTGTCGTGAACTAAAGTTTTTCTTTGTCAGCATCTATGTGTAAGCATTTATAATGTATTTAAATAACTGTAAGACTACTACTGCAGTCTTTTAAATTTGTTAAGTTCAGTTCAGTCGCTCAGTTGTGTCCAACTCTTTGCAACCCCATGAATCACAGCAAGCCAGGCCTCCCTGTCTATCACCAACTCCTGGAGTTTACCCAAACTCATGTCCATTGAGTCGGTGATGCCATCCAGCAATCTAATCCTCTGTCATCCTCTTTTTCTCCTGCCCTAAATCCCTCCCATAATCAAAGTCTTTTCCAATGAGTCAACTCTTCTCATGAGGTGGCCAAATACTGGAGTTTCAGCTTTAGCATCAGTCCTTCCAAAGAACACCCAGGACTGATCTCCTTCAGAATGGACTGGTTGGATCTCCTTGCAGTCCAAGGGACCCTCAAGAGTCTTCTCCAACACCACAGTTCAAAAGCATTAATTCTTTGGCACTCAGCTTGCTTCAGAGTCCAACTTTCACATCCATACATGACCACTGGAAAAACCATAGCCTCAACTAGTTGGACCTTTGATGGCAAAATAATGTCTGCTATTCAATATGCTATCTAGGTTGGTCATAACTTTCCTTCCAAGGAGTAAGCGTCTTTTAATTTCATGGCTGCAATCACCATCTGCAGTGATTTTGGAGTCCAAAAAATAAAGTCTGACACTTTCCACTGTTTCCCATCTATTTCCCATGAAGTGATGGGACCGGATGCCATGATCTTCGTTTTCTGAATGTTGAGCTTTAAGCCAACTTTTCATTCTCCTCTTTCACTTTCATCAAGAGGCTCTTTAGTTCTTCACTTTCTGCTATAAGGGTGGTGTCATCTGCATATCCGAAGTTACTGATATTTCTCCTGGCAATCTTGATTCCAGCTTGTGCTTCCTCCAGCCCAGCGTTTCTCATGATGTACTCTGCATAGAAGTTAAATAAGCAGGGTGACAATACACAGCCTTGACATACTCCTTTTCCTATTTGGAACTAGTCTGTTGTTCCATGTCCAGTTCTAACTGTTGCTTCCTGATCTGCATATAGGTTTCTCAAGAGGCAGGTCAGGTGGTCTGGTATTCCCATCTCTTTCAGAATTTTCCACAGTTTATTGTGATCCACACAGTCAAAAGCTTTGGCACAGTCAATAAAGTAGAAATAGTTGTTTTTCTGGAACTCTCTTGCTTTTTTGATGATCAAGTGGATGTTGGCAATTTGATCTCTGGTTCTTCTGCCTTCTAAAACCAGCTTGAACATCTGGAAGTTCACAGTCCACGTATTGCTGAAGCCTGGCTTGGAGAATTTTGAGCATTACTTTACTAGCATATGCGATGAGTGCAATTGTGCAGTAGTTTGAGCATTTTTTGGCATTGCCTTTCTCTGGGATTGGCGTGAAAATTGACCTGTTCCAGTCCTGTGGCCACTGCTGAGTTTTCCAAATGCTGGCATATTGAGTGCAGCACTTTCACAGCATCATCTTCCAAGATTTGAATTAGCTCAACTGGTATTCCATCACCTCTACTCACTTTGTTCATCAGATCAGATCAGATCAGATCAGTCGCTCAATCATGTCTGATTCTTTGCGACCCCATGAATCGCAGCACACCAGGCCTCCCTGTACATCACCAACTCCCAGAGTTCACTCAAACTCACATCCATCAAGTCAGTGATGCCATCCAGCCATCTGTCATCCCCTTCTCCTCTTGCCCCCAATCCCTCCCAGCATCAGAGTCTTTTCCAATGAGTCAACTCTTCCCATGAGGTGGCCAAAGTATTGGAGTTTCAGCTTTAGCATCATTCCTTCCAAAGAAATCCCAGGGCTGATCTCTTTCAGAATGGACTGGTTGGATCTCCTTGCAGTCCAAGGGACTCTCAAGAGTCTTCTCCAACACCACAGTTCAAAAGCATCAATTCTTCGGCGCTCAGCCTTCTTCACAGTCCAACTCTCACATCCATACCTGACCACAGGAAAAACCATAGCCTTGACTAGACGGACCTTTGTTGGCAAAGTAATGTCTCTGCTTTTGAATATGCTATCTAGGTTGGTCATAACTTTCCTTCCAAGGAGTAAGCGTCTTTTAATTTCATGGCTGCAATCACCATCTGCAGTGATTTTGGAGCCCCCAAAAATAAAGTCTGACACTGTTTCTCCTGTTTCCCCATCTATTTCCCATGAAGTGATGGGACCGGATGCCATGATCTTCGTTTTCTGAATGTTGAGCTTTAAGCCAACTTTTTCACTCCCCACTTTCACTTTCATCAAAAGGCTTTTTAGTTCCTCTTCACTTTCTGCCATAACAGTGGTGTCATCTGCATATCTGAGGTTATTGATATTTCTCCCGGCAATGATGCTTTCTAAGGCCCACTTGACTTCATATTCCAGGATGTCTGGCTCTAGGTCAGTGATCACACCATCATGATTATCTGGGTCATGCAGATCTTTTTTGTACAGTTCTTCTGTGCATTCTTGCCACCTCTTCTTAATACCTTCTGGTTATGTGAGGTCCATACAATTTCTGTCCTTTATCGAGCCCATCTTTGCATGAAATGTTCCCTTGGTATCTCTAACTTTCTTGAAGAGATCTCTAGTCTTTCCCATTCTGTTGTTTTCCTCTATTTTTTTGCATTGATCACTGAGGAAGGCTTTCTTATCTCTTCTTGCTGTTCTTTGGAACTCTGCATTCAGATGCTTATATCTTTCCTTTTCTCCTTTGCTTTTCACTTCTCTTCTTTTCACACCTATTTGTAAGGCCTCCCCAGACAGCCATTTTGCTTTTTTTGCATTTCTTTTCCATGGGGATGGTCTTGATCCCTGTCTCCTGTACAATGTCACGAACCTCCGTCCATAGTTCATCAGGCACTCTGTCTGTCAGATCTAGTCCCTTAAATCTATTTCTTACTTCCACTGTATAATCATAAGGAATTTGATTTAGGTCATCCCTGAATTGTCTAGTGGTTTTCCCTATTTTCTTCAATTTAAGTCTGAATTTTGTAATAAGGAGTTCATGATCTGAGCCACAGTCAGCTCCTTACATTCTAGGAATCAGCGAATTAAAATGGACTGGAATGGGTGAATTTAACTCAGATGACCATTGTATCTACAACTGTGGGCAGGAATCCTTTAGAAGAAATGGAGTAGCCATCATAGTCAACAAAAGAGTCCAAAATGCAGTCCTTGGATGCAATCTCAAAAACGACAGAATGATCTCTGTTCGTTTCCAAGGCAAACCATTCAATATCACAGTAACCAAGTCTATGCCCCAACCAGTAATGCTGAAGAAGCTGAAGTTGAACGGTTCTATGAAGACCTACAAGACCTTTTGGAACTAACACCCAAAAAAGATGTCCTTTTCAATATAGGGGGCTAGAATGCAAAAGTAGGAAGTCAAGAAACACCTGGAGTAACAGGCAAATTTGGCCTTGGAATACAGAATGAAGCAGGGCAAAGGATAATAGAGTTTTGCCAAGAGAATGCACTGGTCATAGCAAACACCTTCTCCCAACAGCACAAGAGAAGACTCTACACATGGACATCACCAGATGGTCAACACCGAAATCAGATGGATTATATTCTTTGCAGCCAAAGATGGAGAAGCTCTATACAGTCAACAAATTTGTTAAAGGATATTAAAAAACTAAAAATAAAATTTTAAGGAGTTAAATGATTAAATTGAAGTTCTTTTGGGAAAAGCAAATTGTCAGAGATAGCTGTTTTTGTTTCAGAATCTAGGCATGTTTGATAATGACCACCTTCATAAATACTTTGTACTTACCATTTTGGAAACAGTAAAGTATATCTATGGAGACTGACTGCCCTGCTTTGATCCTTGGCTCTACCACTTTCTAGCTATATGAACTAGAACAATTTCCTCAATAAAGGCTATCATTTTTGAAACACTTACTATAAGCCAAGCACCATGATAAACATCATATGGGGATATTACATTGAATCTTCAATCAAATTGTTATTACCCATTTTAGAGAAACCCAAAAAAGCTAAGTAATTTTTCCCAAGATCACACATCCAGCAGTCTCCACATCAACAAAATACAAGATATTAATAGCATACAGATCAAAGTGTTGTTGAAATGATTACATGAGACAAAGCATATAAAGAATTTTTAGCAAACTGACACATATGAAATATTTAGTAAATATTTTGTTATTATAATTATTGTTTTCACTGTTGCTGGGTAAGCATAATTGTCTACATTATTAATTTCAAGAAACTTCAACTGGCCTTAAAAGACCAGACCCAATCAAACATATATCAGAAAGAATGAATAACATGTGGTGGCTCAGATGGTGAAGAGCCCACCTGCAGTGCAGAAGCCCTCGGTTGGATCCCTGGGTCAGGAAGATCCTCTGGAGAAGGGAATGGCAACCCGTTCTAGTATCCTTGCCTCGAGAGTTCCATGGACAAAGGAGCCTGAAGGGCTACAGTCCATGGGGTCACATAGAGTCGGCCATAACTGAGCAACTACCACATACACACACAGGGCACTCTAGAGACCAATTAGATTACCCAGAGAAAAAGTTCAGAAGCTTTTTTTTTTTTTTGCATGAAGAACTAAAATGCTCCTCACTTGAGTCCTTGCAACTGACACAGGAGAATGTCATAGAGAAAAAGTTACTGTTAGGTTCTGATGGTAGACAGCTATGGGCAGCTGATGTACACCATTGAAGGGCTGCATTTGGGAAAGGGATATCCCTGTCTATGAGTCATTGCTGTTCTAGAATTATTCCATTTAAAGGATCAATATTTAAAGCCATGAGATATAGAAAGTCTTTATGTGTATGTGTGTGTGTGTGTGTGTGTCTTAGTCACTCAGTCATGCCTGACTCTCTGTGACTCCAGGGACTGTAGCCTGCCAAGCTCCTCTGGTCATGGAATTCTCCAGGCAAGAATACTGGGATGGGTTGCCATTCCCTTCTCCAGGGCATCTTCCTGACGCAGGGATGGAAGCTGGGTCTTCCACATTGTAAGCAGATTCTTTACTGTTTGAGCCACCAGGGAAGCCCAGGAAGTCTTTATGCTGCTGCTGCTGCTGCTAAGTCGCTTAAGTAGTGTCCAACTCTGTGCAACCCCATAGATGGCAGCCCACCAGGCTCCACCGTCCCTGGGATTCTCCAGGCAAGAACACTGGAGTGGGTTGCCATTTCCTTCTCCAATGCAGGAAAGTGAAAAGTGAAAGGGAAGTCACTCAGTCGTGTCCGACTCTTCACCACCCCATGGACCTCAGCCCACCAGGCTCCTCTGTCCATGGATTTTCCAGGCAAGAGTGCTAGAGTGGGGTGCCATGGCCTTCTCCAGGAAGTCTTTATAGTATGCCTCAATATTTGATGTGCTAGCAAGTTAGAGATTAGTGAGTTATTTGAAAGATAGGGGAAAATAGTAGTGGCCTATAGATTGTAGTTTACCATAGCAGATCCTGGTTATATAGATTAATAGAACACATGTCAAATAAGTTTGGCTAGTCAGTGAGGTAATGTAGAAATATGTGAGTCACTGCTGGGAACTAAAAACCCCATTAGGCATGGTGATGGGAGCTGGCTTCAGAAGCTAGAGAGTCCTCTGAGGCTGTAGAAGAGAAAAGCAAGAGAGTAAGAAAGAGATGGAAAGGGCTATCAAAGACAAATTGTGCTTAGTTCACTCTAGGCCCAATGTTAACAATATCCATAAAAGAACAATGATTCCATTTATCCAGTCCCTACTGATTAATTGATATAAGTACTTTAAGTGTCAGGCATTGTGAAACTGATGGGAATTTTGGACCAGGTGGGAGAGGTAGGATCTTTGCAGGCCAATGAATGAGTTGCTTTGAAGCTTGCAGTGCCATTTAAATTGCATTCTGTAATAGTTGCCTAGGCATTTAACCTCTGGGCCTCAGTTACTTCATCTGTAAAATGAAGATCTTGAAGTATATGACCTCTGGGGAACTTTGCAGCATTAAAATGTTATGATTCTCTTTGGGTTATTTTGAAGGAAAATATATGATCCTCTTTGGTAATAAAGAATTAAAAAAGGAAGCTCACATCTCACAAGGGTGCATGCAAATGGATAAATGAAAACCCCAAATCATGTGTGAATACATATATGATTATGAGGATTATCATGAAAAATACTAATAAAACTGGAGTGTCATAAGCTTGAAGAGATATCTAACTTATAAAATATTTCTGTCTTTGCAGCATGAAATAGCATAATAACACAGATACTTTTATAGGAAGAATCTTCTGGCCAAAGGTGAAGGGATGTAGCAATTCATGTAAGTGAAGCTCAAACTTTATTTACCCAAAGTAATAACATCCTTTGCTCTGTATCTTAAGGCTGTAACAAATTATTCCCTAGTTTCTTTCCCATAGTTTGAAATTGCCCTTATCCCAAGGATTTTTCATTTTGATAAAAAGTTATCTCAGAAAAATTAAAGCCAAGATTCCCTAAACTGACCCTTAGCAAGTACTTTAATTTTTCAAATTATTTAGCTACTGTGGCTCAGAGGTTAAAGCGTCTGCCTGGAATGTCGGAGACCCAGGCTCGATCCCTGGGTCAGGAAGATCCCCTGGAGAAGGAAATGGCAACCCACTCCAGTTCTCTTGCCTGGAGAATTCCATGGACTGAAGAGCCTGGTAGGCTACTGTCCATGGAGTCGCAAAGAGTCGGACACGACTGAGCAACTTCACTACTACTAAATCAAAAAGAAGTAATTTTCGTAACTTCTTTTTCAAGAAGCTTTATAAATTTAAAGCTTTATATATAGCTCGCAGACCTGTTCCTCTTGAGGTATGGGAGCTAAGGCAGTGTGACTCCATTCTTATTAGTAGAAGTGACAAGACTTACTGGAAACTGAAACAATGGGGTCAAGTGGTGAATAAAGAAAAGGAAAAAAGCAAGGCTTAGAAATTCTCAACCCAAACTAACTAAAACATTCATGATGTCCTATAAAGAGATGGCTGCAGTTGAGGTATCCAAGTAACAGAATGCTATTTAAGAGAAACTGCTAGTGATCGTAAGAAGCTACTAGCAAAGACAGGAAAGCCAAGGAAGAGAAGAGGAGATTAAGAAATGGGATCTTCCTCTTGTCTTGCGCAAATGGAAAGTCTCAGTGCCTTTCTATGTGATTTGTATAAGCTGCTTATTGGTTATTAGTGGAATATATGAGAAGTAAGTAGATCAATTTCCAAGGAACAATTTGAAATTTTTGGTTGTTCTGCAGACCCAATAATAAAGACTCTGAAGACTAACCAAAAGTTTTTCATTTCTTAGGCTTTAAAATAAATTTTCATTTATTCATAATCATTTTTATGTTAATAAGCACATAATTTGAGTATCCTTTATATTACAATCATTGGATTTAATACAAGAAAGGAAAAACATAGTTCTTGCCCTTAACTTTGAAATCTATTTGGAAATCATGTATGATTTTGTTTTGATTAACCATAATTGCTCTAATAAATTAACTTGTAAGAGACCTTGAAAAATCAAGTAAAAAAGTTTCCTCTAAAATTCTTAAGAGAGGAGGTTAATATATAATAGTATTTCATTTATGTAAAAACTAACTAAAAGATAATGCAATCTGTTTTATTAGGCTATTAGAGTCATATTTATTCATCTTCAGTATGTTGTAGTTTTATTCAGGACCTATTTTTATTCTGCTAGATATTTTGATCCTAAAATTCACATGACCCAAGGGAAAACGTCCTGTAATGTATCATCTGTTCCACTCAGTAGTTAGACTGCCTAAGTTCCAACAGCTGGAATTTATGCCTCTTTGCATGATCTCCCTTTATCCCCATGGAGCTCTTAAGACCATGTTTTTACTCCCCCATTGTTGTTAGGGGAAAACTCCTAGCATCTGGTAGATGGGACTCTACATAAGTTAGATAAGGAAGCTTTTTATCTATTTGTTGTTTAAGGCAGATATTCCAGTTTTTTAGTTCAGTCTGAGTATGTAAAGCATGATGGTGGAGGGCATATACTTTTCAGGCAAATGAGAGTGCTAAAAGTGAATAAAGTAGCATTAAACTAGGAACTAAATCCTTTGATAAAGATCCTAATTTTTTTCTTGGCTTCCCTGGTGGTTCAGATGGTAAAGAATCCACCTGCATTGCAGGAAACCTGGGTTGATCCCTGGGTTGGGAAGATTCCCTGAAGGAGGGCATGACAACCCACTCCAGTATTCTTGCATGGAGAAGCCCCATGGACAGAGGAGCCTGGCAGACTGCAGTCCATGGGGTCACAAAGAGTCGGACATGACTGAGTGACTAAGCACAAACAGCACAAATTTGTTTCTACTGGAGAGGAGAAAATTCTAGGGAAAATAAACAGCTGTCTTTAAATACCTGAAAGTTTGACATGTGAGGACAAAAAATTATGGTGGCTCATGTAGTTGCAGTAACTTCTAGGGAGTAGAAAGCAGTGGGAGCAGCTTTTGACTCAATCTCAAAAGAAGATAGATGTTTCCTACCTCCATTGAAGCCAAAGCTAAATGATTACCTGTGGTTTTGTAGAGGTGAAGTAAAAAGGATTAGAGGTGAGACTTGTTTGGGATTTGCGATAGGGATAGTGAATGGGTTTAATTCCCGTGCCAACTGTGATCATCTGGTAAGGGCTGGCTGGAGCACTGTGGTCCTCTGACACTGTTGCAGCTCATGAGGAAGAAATGCTATGATTGATTAGAATAGATATGCATGCCTTGCATTTTCTTTCTCTGGGATGATCCTTCATTATTCTCTCCACTTCTTAGATTCTATGATGCTAGGTCATCCCAGTTGTCCTACTACCAGCCCAGCATACCTACTCAGCTCTCCAGATTCTATAGGGAACTTTGGATCCACATTACTTTCTATTCTCTACCACTTATATTTTGTTACCCTTGAGTGGGTAAGTGTGTAATTGGATTGACCTGATTTGATTGAAGATTATAGGACTTTCGCTTCCTGTTGTGATAAAAACAAAGAGGCATAGTGACATACTAGAAATATTATTTGGCTTCCACTCTTACTGTTCCACTGAGATTGCATCTACCATGAATGGTGCTTCTGTTACAAAAGCCAGCGGATGTTCCCCAGCTTCATGGAACATCTTTGTCTCTTGGCTCTTACCATGCAATTTCATCTTGTTTTTCTCCTTCCTCGCTGAGTGCTTCTTCTCAGTAGCTTTACCTTGATCGAAGGGCTAGTATAGTGCTTCCCTGGTGGCTCAGTGGTAAAGAATCCTCCTGCCAATGCAGGAGATGAAGGTTTTATCCCTGGGTGGGAAGATGCCCTGAAGGAAATGGCAATCTACTCCAGTATTTTTGCCTGGAAATTTCACAGACAAAGGAGCCTGATGGGCTACAGTCCTTGGGGTGCAAAGAGTCGGATAGAACTTAGCAATTGAACAACAACAAAGAACCAGAGTAAAAGCCTCTTGAGGAGATGATTGGAATATATCTATTCTTCTCACCTTTCTGTTCCTATAGGTTTAAATTCTTTTCTTATATCAATATTTCCAAACTCTGTAAACATAGCCAAGAGCCTTAATTTTGACTCTCCGTATAACTACTTTCTTGTAATTACCTTTTGGATGGCTCACAGGCATCTCAAACTTACCATTCAATACAGACTCTTGATCCACTTCCCTAATCTGTTTTTCTCACCTCTTCACCATTTCATAACATATTATACTGCATGTATGCTCAATCGTGTCTGACTCTTTGCAACTCTGTGGACTGTAGCCCTCCAGACTTCTCTGTCCAGGCAAGAATACTGGAGTGGGTTGCCATTTCCTCCCCTAGGGCATGTTCCCAACTCAGGGATTGAACCTGCCTCTCCTGCATTACAGGTGGATTCTTTATCACTGTGCCACCTTATAATTAGCCAATCCAGGAAATCTAAGGATTATTCTTGATTCTTCCCAATCATTGTAAATGTTTCCAAACTATGTTTTAAGTGTGTCACTTCTTTCCATCACCACTGCTACCACATTATACCAGTATTTCCCACTTGGTCCATTGCAGCAAGCTCCCAAATACTTGTCCTGCTGAAATTAAGTGTTCACATAGTAATAACAGTAACAGTACTCATTCATTTATTCAACATTAATTCAGCATTTGACTCACTACATGGAGAGCTTATCATAGGTTAGACTGTGAAAGCCTGAGGGATCATCAGAGAACAAAAAAGAAGTTTCTGCCTTTAAGAAGCTTATGTTCTGGTGAGAGAAGATACACAGTAAACAATAAATATAAAAATAAGTAAATTATACAATAACTAGATGATGTAAATAATGTGAAAAGTGGAATTTAAGAAAAGTAAGGGAACAGGGGGTTCTGGGAAAATTATGGTCCAGATTATAGTATGTAGAAAAGAAAGAAAGAAAGAAAGTTTAGTTGCTCAGTCATATCCGACTCTTTGTGACCCCATGGACTGTAGCCTATGAGGATCCTCTGTCCATGGGATTTTCCAGGCAAGAGTACTGGAGTGGGTTGCCATTTCCTTCTCCAGAGGATCTTCCCAACCCAGGGATCAAACCCAGGTCTCCACAGTGTAGGCAGATGCTTTACTGTCTGAGCCACCAGGGAAGTATATAAAAGGAGGTCAAAGTAGGTCTCATTGAGAAGTTGATTTTTTCAGGATAGACTTAGCCAAAGGAATATCAGGGAGAAGAATGTTTCATAAAATAGGAACATCTAGAATAAATGTTCTTCAAATGAAAATGTATCTGATTGTGTTTTTGAGGCAGCAAGAAAACCTGTGTGACTGTAACAGGGTGAGTGAGTGAGGAGGAGTGTAGAGGGAGAGGAAGTCAGTGTAAACATGTGAGATGTAGAGCCTTGTGGGACATTATAAGAACTTTGGGTTTTACTCTGAATGAAAAGAGGAACCACTGGACAGTTTTGAGCAAAGTGATGACACAATCCATTTTAAAAGGATCATTTGACTACTATTTAATAAATACTGGAGGTAAGAGTACAATGGAGAGATCAATTAGGAGGCTATTGCAATAATCTGGATGAGAGATGATGGCAACTTAAACTAATGTGGTAATTGAAGAGGTAGTGCAAAGTGGTTAGATTTTTAATATATTTTGAAGGTAGATCCAACAAAAGCTCCTGATGAATTTGATGTGGGATATAGGAGAGAGGTGTTAAGGAAGACTACAAGATTTTATGACTGAGAAACTAATAAAAATGGAGTTGTATCATCAAACGAGACATCATAGTGGAGATGTTACATAAGTAACTTCAGGCCTGAAGTTCTGGAATAGCACTGAGCTGGAAGTTGTCAGCATATATACTGGTGCTGCTATTTAGTCATTAAGTCTTGTCCAACTCTTTTGTGACCCCATAGACTGTAGCCCACCAGGCCCCTCTGTCCATGGGATTTCCCAGGCAAGAATACTGGTGTGGGTTGCCATTTCCTACTGCAGAGGGTCTTCGCAACCTAGGGATTGAATCTGTGTCTCCTGCCTTAGCAAGTGGATTCTTTACCACCTGAGACACCTAGGAAGCCAGTCAGAATATATAGATGGCATTTAAAGCCAGGAGTCTGGATGATCTCATCAAGGGAGTGAATGTAAAACAAGGGAAGGATCAATAATTGAACCCTGGGGGTATTCCAACATTAAGAGGCCAGAGAAAAGAGGGAACTCTGAAAAAGAGACTAAGAAGCAAAGATCAGTGAAAGTGGAGGACAAGCAAACTGTGGTTGAGTTTTAAAAACCAAGTGAAGAAAGGGCATCAGCCAGGAGTAAGATATCAGCTGAATAAGATGAGAACTGGGTTTAGCAGTAGACCTGGGTTCAATCCCTGGGTTGGGAAGATCCCCTGGAGAAGGAAATGGCAACCCACTCCAGTACTCTTGCCTGGAGAATCCCATGGACAGAGGAGCCTGGTGGGCTACAGTCCACGGGATCGCAAAGAGTGGGACACGACTGAGCGACTTCACTCACTAAGGAATTAAAGGAACCTTGACAAAGCAGTTTTGTTTGAGGGCTCAGAGAAAAGACTGGTGTGGGATTGAGAGAGAAAAGAACATCTCCTAAGAGGTATTCTTGTCAAAATTAATCAGAATCAGGTCTAGCTTCTGGACCTACTATATTTTAGGAAATGCATGTAAGAGAGGAACAATATGGGCAAAATTCAGACTCTGGGAAATTATACAGAATAAAGGGACTGGTTTCTTCAATACATATATTGCCACCGGATGGAAGGGAACAAGAAAGGCGGCGGGGGTGGGGTGAGGGTGGGGGTGGGGAATAGAAAGTGGAATCATATAGATTAAAACAGATTTAAGAACATGGTGACCACACATTTCAGTTTGCCTGTGATCATCCTGATTTATCCTTATTTTCTGGCATGATTATTATTAGTGGTCCTTTTCACTCACAAATATGTTGCAGTTTGGACAATTAAATATAAAGTAAAAGAAGAGAAGCGAAAAGCAAAGGAGAAAAGGAAAGATACAAACATCTGAATGCAGAGTTCCAAAGAATAGCAAGAAGAGATAAGAAAGCCTTCTTCAGCAATCAATGCAAAGAAATAGAGGAAAACAACAGAATGGGAAAGACTAGGGATCTCTAAAAGAAAATCAGAGATGCCAAAGGAACATTTCATGCAAAGATGGGCTCGACAAAGGACAGAAATGGTATGGACCTAACAGAAGCAGAAGATATTAAGAAGAGATGGCAAGAATACACAGAAGAACTGTACAAAAAAGATCTTCATGACCCAGATAATCACGATGGTGTGATCACTCACCTAGAGCCAGACATCCTGGAATGTGAAGTCAAGTGGGCCTTAGAAAGCATCACTATGAACAAAGCTAGTGGAGGTGATGGAATTCCAGTTGAGCTATTCCAAATCTTGAAAAATGATGCTGTGAAAGTGCTGCACTCAATATGCCAGCAAATTTGGAAAACTCAGCAGTGGCCACAGGACTGGAAAAGGTCCGTTTTCATTCCAATCCCAGAGAAAGGCAATGCCAAAGAATGCTCAAACTACCGCACAATTGCACTCATCTCACACGCTAGTAAAGTAATGCTCAAAATTCTCCAAGCCAGGCTTGTGAACCATGTCACATATTCCTGATGTTCAAGCTGGTTTTAGAAAAGGCAAAGGAACGAGAGATCAAATTGCCAACATCTGCTGGATCATGTAAAAAGCAAGAGAGTTCCAGAAAAACATCGATTTCTGCTTTACTGACTATGCCAAAACCTTTGACTGTGTGGATCACAATAAACTGTGGAAAATTCTGAAAGAGAGGGGAATACCAGACCAGCTGATCTGCCTCTTGAGAAATTTGTATGCAGGTCAGGAAGCAAGAGTTAGAAGTGGACATGGAACAACAGACTGGTTCCAAATAGGAAAAGGAGTTCGTCAAGGCTGTATATTGTCACCCTGTTTATTTAACTTCTATGCAGAGTACATCATGGGAAACACTGGACTGGAAGAAACGCAGACTGGAATCAAGATTGCTGGGAGAAATATCAATAACCTCAGATATGCAGATGACACCACCCTTATGGCAGAAAGTGAAGAGGAACTCAAAAGCCTCTTGATGAAAGTGAAAGTGGAGAGTGAAAAATTTGGCTTAAAGCTCAACATTCAGAAAACGAAGATCATGGCATCTGGTCCCATCACTTCATGGCAAATAGATGGGAAAACAGTGGAAACAGTGTCAGACTTTATTTTTCTTGGCTCCAAAATCACTGCAGATGGTGATTGCAGCCATGAAATTAAAAGATGCTTACTCCTTGGAAGGAAAGTTATGACCAACCTAGATAGCATATTCAAAAGCAGAGACATTACTTTGCCAACAAAGGTTCGTCTAGTCAAGGCTATGGTTTTTCCTGTGGTCAGGTATGGATGTGAGAGTTGGACTGTGAAGAAGGCTGAGTGCTGAAGAATTGATGCTTTTGAACTGTGGTGTTGCAGAAGACTCTTGAGAGTCCCTTGGACTGCAAGGAGATCCAACCAGTCCATTCTGAAGGAGATCAGCCCTGGGATTTCTTTGGAAGGAATGATGCTAAAGCTGAAACTCCAGTACTTTGGCCACCTCATGCGAAGAGTTGACTCCTTGGAAAGGACTCTGATTCTGGGAGGGATTGGGGGCAGGAGGGGAAGGGGACGACAGAGGATGAGATGGCTGGATGGCATCACTGACTTGATGGACGTGAGTCTGGGTGAACTCCGGGAGTTGGTGATGGACAGGGAGGCCTGGCGTGCTGGGATTCATGGGGTCACAAGGACTCGGACACGACTGAGCGACTGATCTGATCTGAAGTGATCCTATTTAGGATACATAATAAGCAAGTGAAAACATATACTTCAGTTTAATCAAGCAACACACTATAAAAGAAATGTTTTTGAGATAACTTGGAAAATTGGAACACTGATGATCTATTTGACCATATTAGGGTATTGTAGTTAATGTTTTGAGATGAAATTATGTTGTGATTATGGTGGCTCAGTGGTAAAGAATCCTTTTGCCAATGCAGGAGATGAACGCTGTCCCCGAGTTGAGAAGATCTCTTGGATTAGGAAATGGCAACCCACTCCAGTGTTCTTGCCTGGGAAGTCCCATGGATAGAGGAACCTGGTGGGCTACAGTCCACATGCTTGCAAAAGAATCAGACACAACTTAGTGACTACACAACAGCAAATGTTCTTTAAAAGAGGCCTTATTTTTAGATATTTACAGATGAAATCTATGACACAGAAGATTAGGGTTAGGGTTAGAGTTGGATTGTTGGGAAGTGGTTAGCAGCATAGATGAAACTAGAATTATAATGAAGTTTATAACTGTTGAAATTGAGTAATGAATCTATGGGGATTCATTATTCTATTCTTCTTTGATTTTATTTGACATTTTTTATAATGAGAAGTTTAAAAAAGAATATAAGGAGAATGGAAAGATGGAATTAGAAATGATGACTAGACACTTTTGATGGAGTCTTTTTCTAAATCATAAACACAGTATCTCTTTCCTTTTATTTAGCTCTTCTTTAATTTCTTTCAGCAATGTTTGTGGTTTCAGTCTAAACATCTTGCATATATTCTGCAAGTATAATCCTTAATCCTTAAGTATATTTTATACTGTATATTATATACTGTTGTGAATGGTGTTAAAGCAGTTTTAGGATTCCCCTAATTGGTTTTCCATTTCTCAGAGATCACTATCTCTTATTGTCTGATGACTGCTGTCTTGAAAACTATGGTTTCATATATTTTCTCCTATTTTGTTTCTGATAGGGAACCAAATGTGATTTCTTTTACTTGTTGACCGAAAGTTGGAGCACTTGTCTAACATTAGATCAGAATTTTTTCTTGTTTGTTTGCTGCTGCTGAAAACAGATTTGTTCCATCCCATTTTTCTTTTGTTTAGTTTTGTTGATTGCATTAGTTTGGGGGAGGGATATTTTGTGATTCATGTAGCCATCTTCATGTGTTTATTAAACATTTTACATTTTCTTTTCTATTATTCATGATTATCATTCTTTTTTCCTACTTTTCAATTGACATCTAAAATAATTTCTTACAAGTTTCTCTTAGGTATTAAGTATCTACTCTACTATACATAGGGATGTCCCTGGTGACTCAGCTGGTAAAGAATCTACTTGTAGTGGAGGAGATACAGGTTTGATCCCTGGGTTGGGAAGATCCCCTGAAGAAGGAAATGATGACCCACTCCAGTATTCTTGCCTGGGAAATCCTATGGACAGAGGAGCCTGGTGGGCTATAATCCATGGGGTCACAAGAATCAGACATGACTTAGTGACTAAACCACCACCACTACTATACATATTGTTTATATGCCATATTTATATTCAACATGGTTCCCAGTTTATTGTTTGCATTTAATTTTGGTGATGTTATCTTTTGAAGTATAACCAACAACCTTTAATTTACTGTAGCCAAATCTATATAGTATTTTTTACAATGTTCCTTCACAATCAGAGAATGATATTTACCTGTATTGTTCTGTTTTTGTTGCTTGGCTGTTTCTAACACTTCTAGATTTTTAAGGGATGTATTTCTTTACATGGAGTATATATAAATTTATTTTTTTCCTAAGTGTTCTCTTGGTGCTATTTATAATGTATCCCTCCTTTTATGTATATTTATAGCACTACTTTTACCACAGGAAGAATTCTGTTATTGAGAATTCTGTCTATTCTTTTCCATTTATATATCCACTCCTATGCTATTTAATTATTATATAATATTTTATATTTTGTAGTATAAGAACCCATTTTAAGATTTCATATGAAGTAAAATTTTTATTATGTAAAATTAATATATGCTCATCACATAAGAGTGGGAGAAGGCAATGGCACCCCACTCCAGTACTCTTGCCTGGAAAATCCTATGGATGGAGGAGCCTGGTGGGCTGCAGTCCATGGGGTCGCTAAGTGTTGGATACGACTGAGCGACTTCACTTTCACTTTTCACTTTCATGCATTGGAGAAGGAAATGGCAACCCACTCCAGTGTTCTTGCCTGGAGAATGGCAGGGACGGGGGAGCCTGGTGGGCTGCCGTCTATGGGGTCGCACAGAGTCGGACACGACTGAAGTGACATAGCAGCAGCAGCATCACGTAAGAATTAAATAATGAATACTAGTGCAAAGAACACAAAGCATCCATGACCCAATCTAAATTAGCAACTGAGTTTATAGTCTTCCAGATATTTTGTTGTTTATATACTTTTAAACTTTTTACAAAATAAGGTCATACATTATTTCATAATTTACTTATATTTGCATATCAATAACATACTGTAATATTTTTAATTGTTGAAGAATATTTCATTGCATGGATAAATGATGATTTAAACAACCTCCTGTCCCCTCTTGGCAAATAATTTGTTGAAGAAGGACATACATATGAAAAAGTTTGTAAATAATACACATACAGCTTATGGTTTCACAAAATGATTGTACTCATGTAACTAGTCCCCAGATCAAGAAGCAAAACATTATCAACATTCCAAAAGTCTTCTTATAAATCCATCCTATGTGCAAATAACTACCTTACTCTCCAGGGCAGGAACTGTTCTGACACCATAGATTAGTTTTGGCTTTTTTAGAAATTTATATAAATGAAATCATACAATATGTATTTATTTGTATTTGGCTTCTCCCTTAACAGTGTGAGATTTATCCAGTTGTGTGTAGTTCTGTTTGTTGTGTGTAGTCTATTCATTCTGAGTGTGCTTTAGATTTTGTCGACATTGTAAGTATATGTTTATATGTATAAGAAACTATTTTCCAAAATGACATTTTATCAGTATTTTGTATTGTATAGTATTTTGCATTCCTGCTTTCAATGAATGAGAGATTCCTATTGATCAGCATCCTCAACAGTTGTTATTTTTTGCTCTCTTTGGTTTTATTTTGAAATTGAAACAATATTTATAAGTGCATGGTTGGTATTTCATTGTTATTTTAACTTGCATTTCCTTAGCTAATAATGTTGAGCATCTTTTCATATATTTATTTGCTGCTGGGGACCAGCCCCGGCTGATCCAGGGAATTCGAAGCGGGGACGGCGTTGGCGAGAATCAGGAAGCAACTGCTTAATTAAACGTTTATTAAGGATATAAAGAGTGGTGAAATAAGGATAGCTCAGCGAAGAAATTCAGTGAAGAAAAGAGGCTGAATAAAATTCCAAAGCAGGGAATTTACGTCACCTACGAAGGCCACAGGCGTCCTCCCGTTCTCCCGAAGGAGAGGAGACACTAAGGCCTCCCCGGTCAGATCTTAGAAGCCCAGGCAAAATTAGTAGGCTTGATGAGCTTCCCTGCCTCAGAGGAAAAATTCAGCTAGAAGGTGAAAGAAAGAACGACATGGGGAGACCAGATTCCGGTGAACAAAAGGGCATACTTTATTTTCCAAAGCAGTTTTATACCTTAAGTTGTGCATAGAGGATAATGGGGGAAGGGGTAGAGTCATGCAAAGACAGCAGTTCCTGATCCTTATCGAAGTCAGGCTTTCAAACTTATCATATGCAAAAGTTTAGGTGATTTACATCATCTTCTGGCCAGGAAGCCTGTTAACACTTTAAGAAACTTATTTTTCTCTAAAGGTGATTATTCTAAAGTCAGGCGCCAGCCTCCAAAAAGCATTGGAGAAAGTTGCATTCCTATAGGGCAAAGGTGAGGTGGGCTCAATCAAGAAAAGAATTAATTCAAGGGTCCAAGATTACAAACATTGAGGCAACTGCTTACATTTCTATACACCCATTATATCAATCAATACACCGCCAAGGACACAGTAGTTAAGGGATATGGAGACTTAGCAGCAAACATTGGCCCAACAAGTGAAAAACCCTTCACCAATACAATTTCTAATCAATCTTTCAACTACTCAAAGGAATCTGTGTTTAGACAGTTTAGAACATCTCCTGCCTCTCACTGTTGGGAGGCTCTGAACAATCACATGTTGCCGGAAAAAACCTATTCAGGCAGGCTAGAGGACTTCCAAAGGAGTTTGTAGGTTGAAACACTGTCACACCCAGGAATTATTAAATGGAGCTGTAAGCTAACTCTTTTTTCAGAGAGAGGTAGTGGGGGACAGCCCCCGGTAAAGTCAGAGGTGTAGGTGAAAGCACAAAGCAGAAAGTAGGCAGACTCTGGTTTTGGGGGTAGATTGCTCGAGAATTTCCAGGGAGACTCCTGAGGCTTGATCCCGCCTTTGTATGTGTCAAGCCTCCTTCCTCATGACCTTTGCCACGGGCGGAGCTCGCTCCCCACAATTTGCCATCCATATTTCTTCTCTGATGAAGTGACTGTACAGTTCTTTTACCCCTTATTTTTTCTCATATTCTTTTCTTATTATTTAGTTGAGTTCTTTATCTGACCTGTAGATACCTTGATCAGATATGTGATCTGTAAATATTTTCTTCTAGCCTGTGGCTTGGCTTTTCATTCTCTTCATGATGTCCTTCACAGAGAAAAAGTCTTTAATTTGGATAGAGTACAGCTTGTTAATTTTTTTCTTTGCAGAGTATGCTTTTAGTGTTGTGTCCAAAAACTGATCATGTAACTTAAGGTCACAGAGATTTTCTCTTGTGTTTTCTTTTAGAAATTTTATAGCTTTATTCTTACATTTGGAACTATGAATCAAAGAACATGCATGTTTTAATGTGTAGTGAGATGTACTGAAAAAATGCTTTATGAATAATTTTACTAATGTATACTCTCATGAGCCATGTATGACAGTTTCCACATCTACCACCACACTGAATGTTATCCTTTGTCTTTAAATTTTTGTATCTTCACCTTTTAATACTGGCAGCTTGTTTAAATTTATTATTATTATTAGTGATTTTCAATACTTTTTATTTTTTTACTTTTATAGTTTTAAAACTATATTTTGTGTGTTAAATTCATTTTTCCCTAGTAGAGAATTTATCTTTTATTTATCAGTTTAAGTACACATAACAGAAACCAACTACTCTACCTTAATCAAATGAGAGTATTTTTCCTCACATGGGGAGTTTCAGCAATGGCATTTCAGGATTGATGCAGGCACTCAAGGAATTAGACTTCTCTTGATACTTCCTCCACTAGCTTTGTTCGTGATGATGCTTTCTAAGGTCCACTTGACTTCACATTCCAGGATGTCTGGCTCTAGGTGAGTGATTACACCATCGTGATTATCTGGGTTGCGAAGATCTGTTTTGCATAGTCCTTCTGTGTTTTCAGGCCACCTCTTTTAAAATATCTTCTGCTTCTGTTAGGTCCATACCATTTCTGTCCTTTATCGAGCCCATCTTTGCAAGAAATGTTCCCTTGGTATCTCTAATTTTCTTGAAGAGATCTCTAGTCTTTCCCATTCTGTTGTTTTCCTCTATTACTTTGCATTGATTGCTGAGGAAGGCTTTCTTATCTCTTCTTGCTATTCTTTGGAACTCTGCATCAGATGCTTATATCTTTCCTTTTCTCCTTTGCTTTTCACTTCTCTTCTTTTCACAGCTATTTGTAGGGCCTCCTCAGACAGCCATTTTGCTTTTTTGCATTTCTTTTCCATGGGGATGGTCTTGATCCCTGTCTCCTGTACAATGTCACGAACCTCCATCTATAGTTCATCAGGCATTCTATCTATCAGATCTAGGCTCTTAAATCTATTTCTCACTTCCACTGTATAAGCATAAGGAATTTGATTTAGATCATACTTGAATGGTCTAGTGGTTTTCCCTACTTTCTTCAATTTAAGTCTGAATTTGGCAATAAGGAAATCATGACCTGAGCCACAGTCAGCTCCTGGTCTTGTTTTTGTTGACCGTATTGAGCTTCTCCACCTTTGGCTGCAAAGAATATAATCAATCTGATTTCGGTGTTGACCATCTGGTGATGTCCATGTGTAGAGTCTTCTCTTGTGTTGTTGGAAGACGGTGTTTGCTATGACCAGTGCGTTCTCGTGGCAAAATTCTATTAGCCTTTGCCCTGCTTCATTCTGTATTCCAAGGCCAAATTTGCCTGTTACTCCAGGTGTTTCTTGACTTCCTACTTTTGCATTCCAGTCCCCTATAATGAAAAGGTCATCTTTTTTGGATGTTCTAAAAGGTCTTGTAGGTCTTCATAGAACTGTTTGACTTCAGCTTCTTCAGCATTACTGGTTGGGGCATAGACTTGGATTACTGTGATATTGAATGATTTGCCTTGGAAATGAACAGAGATCATTCTGTCGTTTTTGAGATTGCATCCAAGTACTGCATTTTGGACTCTTTTGTTGACCATGATGACAACTCCATTTCTCCTAAGGGATTCCTGCCCGCAGTAGTAGATGTATGAACAAAGCTAGTGGAGGTGATGGGATTCCAGTTGAGCTATTTCAAATCCTGAAAGATGATGCTGTAAAAGTGCTGCACTCAATATGCCAACAAATTTGGAAAACTCAGCAGTGGCCACAGGACTGGAAAACGTTAGTTTTCATTCCAATCCCAAAGAAAGGAAATGCAAAGAATGCTCAAACTACTGCACAATTGCACTCATCTCACACGTTAGTAAAGTAATGCTCAAAATTCTCCAAGCCAGGCTTCAGCAATATGTGAACCGCGAACTTCCAGATGTTCAAGCTGATTTTAGAAAAGGCAGAGGAACCAGAGATCAAATTGCCAACATCCGCTGGATCATGGAAAAAGCAAGAGAGTTCCAGAAAAACATAGATTTCTGCTTTATTGACTATGCCAAAGCCTTTGACTGTGTGGATCACAATAAACTGTGGAAAATTCTGAAAGAGATGGGAATATCAGACTACCTGATCTGCCTCTTGAGAAATTTGTATGCAGGTCAGGAAGCAAGAGTTAGAAGTGGACAGGGAACAACAGACTGGTTCCAAATAGGAAAAGGAGTACATCAAGGCTGTATATTGTCACCCTGATTCTTTAATTTCTATGCAGAGTACATCATGAGAAATGCTGGGCTGGAAGAAGCACAAGCTGGAATCAAGATTGCTGGGAGAAATATCAATAACCTCAGATATGCAGATGACACCACCTTTATGGCAGAAAGTGAAGAGGAACTCAAAAGCCTCTTGATGAAAGTGAAAGTGGAGAGTGATAAAGTTGGCTTAAAGCTCAACATTCAGAAAACGAAGATCATGGCATCTGGTCCCATCACTTCATGGAAAATAGATGGGGAAACAGTGGAAATAGAGTCAGACTTTATCTTTTTCAGCTCCAAAATCACTGCAGATGGTGATTGCAGCCATGAAATTAAAAGATGCTTACTCCTTGGAAGGAAAGTTATGACCAACCTTGATAGCATATTGAAAAGCAGAGACATTACTTTGCCCACAAAGGTCCATTTAGTCAAGGCTATGGTATCCAGTGGTCATGTATGGATGCGAGAGTGGACTGTGAAGAAAGCTGAGTGCCGAAGAATTGATGCTTTTGAACTGTGATATTGCAGAAGACTCTTGAGAGTCCCTTGGACTGCAAGGAAATCCAACCAGTCCATTCTGAAGCAGATCAGCCCTGGGATTTCTTTGGAAGGAATGATGCTAAAGCTGAAACTCCAGTACCGTGGCCACCTCATGCGAAGAGTTGACTCATTGGAAAAGACTCTGATGCTGGGAGGGATTGGGGGCAGGAGGAACAGAGGACAACAGAGAATGAGATGGCTGGATGGCATCACCGACTCAATGGACGTGAGTTTGAGTGAACTCTGGGAGATGGTGATGGACAGGGAGGCCTCGTGTCCTGCGATTCATGGGGTCGCAGTGAGTTGGACATGACTGAATGACTGAACTGAACTGAACTTGACTCACACTAGCATGTGACTTTTATTTTCTCATGTTCAAAAAATAGTTTTTTTTCTTCTAGGCATCGGATTCATATTTCAGGAGGTAAGAAGGGAAGAATGGATAGCAAAATTATCCATTCTGAGACTCTTCTTTTTGATAAGGAAAGCATATTTTTCCTAGGAACCCCATCCAGGAAATTTTGCTTAAATTTTATTGGCCAGACTTGGTTAATGGCTACCTCTAACTGTCAGAGTAAAGAAAATAGTTGGACACATTGTTGCCCCAAGCACACCATGGGTTCTTGAAGCAAAGAAGCATAAATAGATATAAATTGTGTTCTTGCCTGGAGAATCCCAGGGACGGAGGAGCCTGATGGGCTGCCGTCTGTGGGGTCGCACAGAGTCAGACACGACTGAAGCAACTTAGCAGCAGCAGCAGCAGCCCTTACCAAAGTCTTCCATAGAGACGTGTTGTTCTTAGTCATAAGTGTTGACAATCTTTTTTTGCCATTTACTTTTTGCCATTATATGTGTATGTAACTTTGATATAGAAATTTTACACTTTTATCTTTTGTAGCTTTTGTTTTTCATGATTGTGTTCAGAGAGTCTTTTATAAGCCAAAATTTGCCCAATTTTAATTTTATATTCTTATTGACTTATTTGAGTTATATCTTCAATATTGAGCTTGACAGAATTATATTAAACCAACTATATTCAACTATACTAAACCTGAAGAATTGATATCTCCATGTAATGTCTATAATAGACAATAATATATAAATTTATGACATAGAAATAAGATATATTTAGCCCTCTTGTCCAAGTATGTTTTGCCATTTTCTTCATATAGAGCATATATATCATATGAAGGTTGCTCCTAGATATTGTACACTATATGGTTTTGTTTGTGCTTTACTATTACATGAAGAAGCTTGTTTTTATTATATTTTCTAACTGAATATTGCTGATTTGTTTTAAACCTACATATATTATATAGTTGGAGAAGGTAATGGCAACCCACTCAAGTACTCTTGCCTGGAGAATCCCATGAACAGAGGAGCCTGGTAGGCTATTGTCAATGAGGTAGCAAAGTCAGACATGACTTAGCAACTAAACCAACCATATTATATAGTATATGTATATAGGTGTATATACACATACAAATATATATGTCTATATAGAGCTATTCTCAGCTATGTTTTAAAACTCTCTGATTAATTATAAAATTTTTGATGATTTCCTGTAATTTCTGGGTGTATAATTGTATTTTATTCATGAATTAAACTCAGTATTTTATTTCAAATTCTTTTAAAAAATTAATATATTTATTTTAATTGGAGGCTAATTACTTTACAATATTGTGGTGGTTTTTGTCATACATAGACATGAATCAGCCAAAGGTGTACATGTGTCTGGCCGTCCTGAACCCACTTCTCTTCCCACCACTTCTCTCTGGGTTGTTCCAGAGCACCAGTTTTGAATACTCTGCTTCATTCATCGAACTTGCACTGGTCATCTGTTTTACATATGGTAATATGCATGTTTCAATGCTATTCTCTCAAATCATCCCACCCTCATCTTCTCCCTCAACTACTTCAATTCCCTCAAACTACCACACAATTGCACTCATCTTACATGCTAGTAAAGTGATGCCTAATATTCTCCAAGCCAGGCTTCAGCAATACGTGAACCGTGAACTTTCAGATGTTCAAGCTGGTTTTAGAAAAAGCAGAGGAACCAGAGATCAAATTGCCAGCATCCGCTGGATCATGGAAAAAGCAAGAGAGTTCCAGAAAAACATAGATTTCTGCTTTATTGACTATGCCAAAGCATTTGACTGTGTGGATCACAATAAACTGTGGAAAATTCTGAAAGAGATGGGAATACCAGACCACCTGACCTGCCTCTTGAGAAACCTGTATGCAGGTCAGGAAGCAATAGTTAGAACTGGACATGGAACAACAGACTGGTTCTAATTAGGAAAAGGAGTACATCAAGGCTGTATATTGTCAGCCTGCTTATTTAACTTCTATGCAGAGTACATCATGAGAAATGCTGGGCTGGAAGAAGCACAAGCTGGAATCAAGATTGCTGGGAGGAATATCAATAACCTCAGATGTGCAGATGACACCACCCTTATGGCAGAAAGTGAAGAGGAACTCAAAAGCCTCTTGATGAAAGTGAAAGTGGAGAGTGAAAAAGTTGGCTTAAAGCTCAACATTCAGAAAACGAAGATCATGGCATCTGGTCCCATCACATCATGGGAAATAGATGGGGATACAGTGGAAACAGTGTCAGACTTTATCTTTTTGGGCTCCAAAATTACTGCAGATGGTGATTGCAGCCATGAAATTAAAAGATGCTTACTCTTTGGAAGGAAAGTTAAGACTAACCTAGACAGCATATTAAAAAGCAGAGCCATGGAGGAGGAGCTAAGATGGTGGAGGAGTAGGACGGGGAGAACACTTTCTCCCCCACAAATTCATCAAAAGAACATTTAAACGCCGAGTAAATTCCACAAAACAACTTCTGAATGCCGGCAGAGGACATCAGGCACCCAGAAAGGCAACCCAAGTCTTCGAAAGGAGAGAGAAGAAATACAGCTCCACTCACCAGAACACCGACACAAGGTTGCCTAACCAAGAAACCTTGACAAGCCTCCTGTACAAACCCACACAGAGCAAGGAAACGCCACAATAAATAGAACTCCACAAACTGCCAGAATACAGAAAGGACACACCAAACTCAGCAATTTAAACAAGATGAAGAGACAAAGGAATACCCAGCAGATAAAGGAACAGGATAAATGCCCACCAAACCAAACAAAAGAGGAAGAGATAGGGAATCTACCTGATAAAGAATTCCGAATACTGATAGTGAAATTGATCCAAAATCTTGAAATCAAAATGGAATCACAGATAAATAGCTTGGAGACAAAGATTGAGAAGATGCAAGAAAGGTTTAACAAGGACCTAGAAGAAATAAAAGAGAGTCAATATAAAATGAATAATGCAATAAGTGAAATTAAAAACACTCTGGAGGCAACAAATAGTAGAATAACAGAGGCAGAAGATAGGATTAGTGAATTAGAAGATAGAATGGTAGAAATAAATGAATCAGAGAGGATAAAAGGAAAACGAATTAAAAGAAATGAGGACAATCTCAGAGACCTCCAGGACAATATTAAACGCTACAACATTCGAATCATAGGGGTCCCAGAAGAAGAAGACAAAAAGAAAGACCATGAGAAAATACTTGAGGAGATAATAGTTGAAAACTTCCCTAAAATGGGGAAGGAAATAATCACCCAAGGCCAAGAAACCCAGAGAGTCCCAAACAGGATTAACCCAAGGCGAAACACCCCAAGACACATATTAATCAAATTAACAAAGATCAAACACAAAGAACAAATATTAAAAGCAGCAAGGGAAAAACAACAAATAACACACAAGGGAATTCCCATAAGGATAACAGCTGATCTTTCAATAGAAACTCTTCAAGCCAGGAGGGAATGGCAAGACATACTTAAAATGATGAAAGAAAATAACCTACAGCCCAGATTATTGTACCCAGCAAGGATCTCATTCAAATATGAAGGAGAAATCAAAAGCTTCTCAGACAAGCAAAAGCTGAGAGAATTCAGCACCACCAAACCAGCTCTCCAACAAATACTAAAGGATTTTCTTTAGATAGAAAACACAAAAACAGTGTATAAACTCGAACCCAAAACAATAAAGTAAATGGCAACGGGATCATACTTATCAGTAATTACCTTAAACGTAAATGGGTTGAATGCCCCAACCAAAAGACAAAGACTGGCTGAATGGATAAAAAAACAAGACCCCTACACATGTTGTCTACAAGAGACCCACCTCAAAACAGGGGACACATACAGACTGAAAGTGAAGGGCTGGAAAAAGATTTTCCATGCAAATAGGGACCAAAAGAAAGCAGGACTAGCAATACTCATATCAGATAAAATAGACTTTAAAACAAAGACTATGAAAAGAGACAAAGATGGTCACTACATAATGAACAAAGGATCAATCCAAGAAGAAGATATAATAATTATAAATATATATGCACCCAATACGGGAGCGCCGCAATATGTAAGACAAATGCTAACAAGTATGAAAGGAGAAATATACAATAACACAATAATAGTGGGAGACTTTAATACCCGACTCACATCTATGGATAGATCAACTAAACAGAAAATTAACAAGGAAACACAAACGTTAAACGATACAATAGACCAGTTAGACCTAATTGATATCTATAGGACATTTCATCCCAAAACAGTGAATTTCACCTTTTTCTCAAGCGCACATGGGACCTTCTCCAGGATAGATCACATCCTGGGCCATAAATCTAGCCTTGGTAAATTCAAAAAAATAGAAATCATTCCAAGCATCTTTTCTGACCACAACGCAGTAAGATTAGATCTCAATTACAGGAGAAAAACTATTAAAAATTCCAACATATGGAGGATGAACAACACCCTGCTGAATAACCAACAAATCACAGAGGAAATCAAAAAAGAAATCAAAATTTACAAAGAAACTAATGAAAATGAAAACACAACAACCCCAAACCTGTGGGACACTTTAAAAGCAGTCCTAAGGGGAAAGTTCATAGCAATACAGGCATACCTAAAGAAACAAGAAAAAACTCAAATAAATAACCTAACCCTACACCTAAAGCAACTAGAAAAGGAAGAAATGAAGAACCCCAGGGTTAGTAGAAGGAAAGAAATCTTAAAAAATTAGGGCAGAAATAAATGCAAAAGAAACAAAAGAGACCATAGCAAAAATCAACAAAGCCAAAAGCTGGTTCTTTGAAAGGATAAATAAAATTGACAAACCATTAGCCAGACTCATCAAGAAACAAAGGGAGAAAAATCAAATCAATAAAATTAGAAGTGAAAAGGGAGAGATCACAATAGACAACACAGAAATACAAAGGATCATAAGAGACTACTATCAACAATTATATGCCAATAAAATGGACAACGTGGAAGAAATGGACAAATTCTTAGAAAAGTACAACTTTCCAAAACTGGACCAGGAAGAAATAGAAAATCTTAACAGACCCATCACAAGCACAGAAATTGAAACTGTAATCAAAAATCTTCCAGCAAACAAAAGCCCAGGTCCAGACAGCTTCACAGCTGAACTCTACCAAAAATTTAGAGAAGAGCTAACACCTATCCTGCTCAAACTCTTCCAGAAAATTGCAGAGGAAGGTAAACTTCCAAACTCATTCTATGAGGCCACCATCACCCTAATACCAAAACCTGACAAAGATCCCACAAAAAAAGAAAACTACAGGCCAATATCACTGATGAACATAGGTGCAAAAATCCTTAACAAAATTCTAGCAATCAGAATCCAACAACACATTAAAAAGATCATACACCATGACCAAGTGGGCTTTATCCCAGGGATGCAAGGATTCTTCAATATCCACAAATCAATCAATGTTATACATCACATTAACAAATTGAAAAACAAAAACCATATGATTATCTCAATAGATGCAGAGAAAGCCTTTGACAAAATTCAACATCCATTTATGATAAGAACTCTCCAGAAAGCAGGAATAGAAGGAATATACCTCAACATAATAAAAGCTATATATGACAAACCCACAGCAAACATTATCCTCAATGGTGAAAAATTAAAAGCATTTCCTCTAAAGTCAGGAACAAGACAAGGGTGCCCAATTTCACCATTACTATTCAACATAGTTTTGGAAGTTTTGGCCACAGCAATCAGAGCAGAAAAAGAAATAAAAGGAATCCAAATTGGAAAAGAAGAAGTAAAACTCTCACTGTTTGCAGATGACATGATCCTTTACATAGAAAACCCTAAAGACTCCACCAGAAAATTACTAGAACTAATCAATGACTATAGTAAAGTTGCAGGATATAAAATCAACACACAGAAATCCCTTGCATTCCTATACACTAATAATGAGAAAACAGAAAGAGAAATTAAGGAAACAATTCCATTCACCATTGCAATGGAAAAAATAAAATACTTAGGAATATATCTACCTAAAGAAACCAAAGACCTATATATAGAAAACTATAAAACACTGGTGAAAGAAATCTAAGAGGACACTAATAGATGGAGAAATATACCATGTTCATGGATTGGAAGAATAAATATAGTGAAAATGACTATACTACCCAAAGCAATTTGTAGATTCAATGCAATCCCTATCAAGCTACCAACGGTATTCTTCACAGAGCTAAAACAAATAATTTCACAATTTGTATGGAAATACAAAAAACCTCGAATAGCCAAAGCTATCTTGAGAAAGAAAAATGGAACTGGAGGAATCAACCGACCTGACTTCAGGCTCTACTACAAAGCCACAGTTATCCAGACAGTATGGTACTGGCACAAAGACAGAAATATTGATCAATGGAACAAAATAGAAAGCCCAGAGATAAATCCACACACATATGGACACCTTATCTTTGACAAAGGAGGCAAGAATATACAATGGATTAAAGACAATCTCTTTAACAAGTGGTGCTGGGAAAACTGGTCAACCACTTGTAAAAGAATGAAACTACAACACTTTCTAACACCACACACAAAAATAAACTCAAAATGGATTAAAGATCTCAATGTAAGACCAGAAACTATAAAACTCCTAGAGGAGAACATAGGCAAAACACTCTCCGACATACATCACAGCAGGATCCTCTATGAACCACCTCCAAGAATATTGGAAATAAAAGCAAAAATAAACAAATGGGACCTAATTAAACTTAAAAGCTTCTGCACCACAAAGGAAACTATTAGCAAGGTGAAAAGGCAGCCTTCAGAATGGGAGAAAATAATAGCAAATGAAGCAACTGACAAACAACTAATCTCAAAAATATACAAGCAACTCCTACAGCTCAACTCCAGAAAAATAAATGACCCAATCAAAAAATGGGCCAAAGAACTAAATAGACATTTCTCCAAAGAAGACATACAGATGGCTAACAAACACGTGAAAAGATGCTCAACATCACTCATTATCAGAGAAATGCAAATCAAAACCACTATGAGGTACCATTTCACACCAGTCAGAATGGCTGCAATCCATAAGTCTACAAGCAATAAATGCTGGAGAGGGTGTGGAGAGAAGGGAACTCTCTTGCACTGTTGGTGGGAATGCAAACTAGTACAGCCCCTATGGAGAACAGTGTGGAGATTCCTTAAAAAACTGGAAATAGAACTGCCTTATGATCCAGCAATCCCACTGCTGGGCATACACACTGAGGAAACCGGAAGGGAAAGAGACACGTGTACCCCAATGTTCATCGCAGCACTGTTTATAATAGCCAGGACATGGAAGCAACCTAGATGCCCATCAGCAGATGAATGGATAAGAAAGCGCTGGTACATATACACAATGGAGTATTACTCAGCCATTAAAAAGAATACATTTGAATCAGTTCTAATGAGATGGATGAAACTGGAACCTATTATACAGAGTGAAGTAAGCCAGAAAGAAAAACACCAATACAGTATACTAACGCATATATATGGAATTTAGAAAGATGGAAACAATAACCCTGTGTACGAGACAGCAAAAGAGACACCGATGTATAGACCAGTCTTATGGACTCTGTGGGAGAGGGAGAGGGCGGGGAGATTTGGGAAAATAGCATTGAAACATGTATAATATCATGTATGAAACGAGTCGCCAGTCCAGGTTCGATGCACAATATTGGATGCTTGGGGCTGGTGCACTGGGACGACCCAGAGGGAGGGGAGGGGAGGGAGGAGGGTGGAGGGTTCAGGATGGGGAACACGGGTATACCTGTGGCAGATTCACTTTGATATTTGGCAAAACTAATACAATATTGTAAAGTTTAAAAATAAAATAAAATTTAAAAAAAAAAAAAAAGCAGAGCCATTACTTTGTCAACATAGGGCTGTCTAGTCAAGGCTATGGTTTTTCCAGTGGGCATGAACGGATGTGAGAGTTGGACTTTAAAGAAAGATGAGCACCGAAGAATTGATGCTTTTGAACTGTGATGTTGGAGAAGACTCTTGAGAGTCCCTTGGACTGCAAGGAGATCCAACCAGTCCATCCTGAAGGAGATCAGTCCTGGTTGTTCTTTGGAAGGACTGATGCTGAAGCTGAAACTCCAATACTTTGGCCACCTTATGCGAAGAGTTGACTCATTGGAAAAGACCCTGATGCTGGGAAAGATTGAGGGAAAGATTGAGGGTAGGAGGAGAAGGGGACGACAAGCATAAGATGGTTGGATGGCATCACCGACTCAATGGACATGGGTTTGGGTGAACTCCAGAAGCTGGTGATGGACAGGGAGGCCTGGCATGCTGTGGTTCATGGGTTGCAAAGAGTCAGAAATGACCGAGCGACTGAACTGAACTGGACACCTTCTCCCACATATTCCAGATGTCTTTTCTTTACATCTGTGTGTCTCTTTTGCAGTCTCGTACACAGGGTTATTGTTACCATCTTTTTAAATTCCATATATATGCATTAGTATACTGTATTGGTGTTTTTCTTTCTGGCTTACTTCACTCTGTATAATAGGTTCCAGTTTCATCCATCTCATTAGAACTGATTCAAATGTATTCTTTTTAATGGCTGAGTAATACTCCATTGTGTATATGTACCACAGCTTTCTTATCCATTCATCTGCTGATGGGCATCTAGGTTGCTTCCATGTCTTGGCTATTATAAACAGTGCTGTGATGAACATTGGGGTACACGTGTCTCTTTCAATTCTGGTTTCCTCAGTGTGTATGCCCAGCATTGGGATTGCTGGATCATAAGGCAGTTCTATTTCCAGTTTTTTAAGGAATCTCCATACTGTTCTCCATAGTGGCTGTACTAGGCTGCATTCCCACCTACAGTGTAAAAGGGTTCCCCTTTCTCCATGCCCTCTCCAGAATTTATCGTTTGTAGACTTTTTTATGGCAGCCATTCTGACTGGCATGAGATGGTAGTCACTGTGGTTTTGATTTGCATTTCTCTGATAATGAGTGATGTTGAGCATCTTTTCATGTGTTTGTTAGCCATCTGTATGTCTTCTTTGGAGAAATGTCAGTTTAGTTCTTTGGCCCACTTTTTGATTGGTTCGTTTATTTTTCTGGTATTGAGATGCACGAGCTGCTTGTATATGTTGAAGATTAATTCTTCGTCAGTTGCTTCATTTGTGATTATTTTCTCCCATTCTGAAGGCTGCCTTTTCACCTTGCTTATAGTTCTTTGCTATTCAAAAGCTAAGTTTAAATAGGTCCCATTTGCTTACTTTTGTTTTATTTCCATTACTCTGGTAAGTGGATCATAGAGGATCTTGCTGTGATTTATGTCAGAGAGTGTTCTGCTGATGTTTTCCTCCAGAGTTTTATAGTTTCTTGTCTTACACTTATATCTTTAATCCATTTTGAGTTTATGTTTGTGTATGGTGTTAGAAAGTGTTCTAGTTTCCTTCTTTTACAGGTGGTTAACCAGTTTTCCCAGCACCACTTGTTAAAGAGATAGTCTTTTCTCCATTGTATATTTTTACCTCCTTTGTCAGAGATAAGGTGTCCATAGGTTCGTGGATTTATCTCTGGGCTATTTTATTCCATCAGTCTATATTTCTGTCTTTGTGCCAGTACCATACTGTCTTGATGACTGTAGCTTTGTAGTATAGTCTGAAGTCAGAAAGGTTGATTCTTCCAGTTCCATTATTCTTTCTCAAGATTGCTTTGGCTATTCGAGTTTTTTTGTGTTTCCATACAAATTATGAAATTATTTTTTCTAGTTCTCTGAAAAATACCATTGGTAGCTTGATAGGGATTACATTGAATCTGTAGATTGCTTTGGGTAATATATTCATTTTCAGTATATTAATTCTTCCAATCCATGAACATGGTCTATTTATCTATTTGTGTCATCTTTGATTTCTTTCATCAGTGTTTTATAGTTTTCTATATATAGGTCTTTTGTTTCTTTAGGTAAATTTATTTTAAAAATCCTAAGTATTTTATTCTTTTCATTGCAATGGTGAATGGGATTGTTTCCTTAATTTCTCTTTCTGTTTTTTCATTGATAGTGTATAGGTATGCAAGGGATTTCTGTGTATTAATTTTACATCCTGCAGCTTTACTATATTCATTGATTAGCTCTAGTAATTTTCTGATGATGTCTTTAGGGTTTTCTATGTAGAGGATCACGTCATCTGCAAGCAGTGAGAGTTTTACTTCTTCTTTTCCAATCTGGATTCCTTTTATTTCTTTTTCTTTTCTGATTGCTGTGGCTAAAACTTCCAAAACTATGTTGAATCCTACTGGTGAGAGTGGGCACCCTTTTCTTATTCCTGATTTTAGAGAAAATGCTTTCAATTTTTTCACCATTGAGGATAATGTTTGCTGTTAGTTTGTTGTATATGGCTTTTATTATGTTGAGATATGTTTCTTCTATGCCTGCTTACTAGAGAGTTTTTTTTTTAATCACAAATGGGTATTGAATTTTGTCAAAGGCTTTCTCTTCATCTATTGAGATAATCATATGATTTTAATCTTTCAATTTGTTAACATAGTGTATCACATTGATTGATTTGTAAATATTGAAGAATCCTTGCATCCCTGGGATAATGCCCACTTGGTATCATGTATGATCTTTTTAATATATTATTGTATTCTGTTTGCTAGAATTTTGGTAGAGGATTTTTGCATCTATGTTCATCAGTGATAATGGCTGTAGTTTTCTTTTTTTGTGTGGCATCTTTTTCTGGTTTTGGTATTAGGATGATGGTGGCCACATAGAATGAATTTGGGAGTTTACCTTCCTCTGCAATTTTCTGTAAGAGTTTGAGTAGGATAGGTGTTAGCTCTTCTCTAAATTTTTAGTAGAATTAACCTGTGAAGCCATCTGGTCCTGAGTTTTTATTTGTTGGAAGATTTTTTATTACAGTTTCAATTTCCATGCTTGTGATGGGTCTGTTAAAATTTTCTATTTCTCCCTGGTTCAGTTTTGGAATGTTATACTTTTTAAAGAATTTGTCCATGTCTTCCAAGTTGTCCATTTTATTGGTGTATAATTGCTCATAGTAGTCTTTTATGATCTTTTGTATTTCTGTGTTGTCTGTTGTGATTTCTCCATTTTCATTTATAATTTTATTGATTTGATTCTTCTCCCTTTTTTTCTTGATGAGTCTAGCTAACGGTTTGTTTATTTTATTTATCTTCTTAAAGAACCAGATTTGTTGATTTCTGCTGTAGTCTCCTTCATTTCTTTTTCACTTATTTCTGCTCTGATTTTCGTGATTTCTTTCCTTCTATAATATTGGGGTTCTTATTTTCTTCTTTTTCTAGTTGCTTTAGGTGTACAATTAGGTTGTTTATTTGATGTTTCTCTTGTTTCTTGAGGTAAGCTCGTATTGCTGTGAACCTCCCTCTTAGCACTGCTTTTACTGAATCCCATAGGTTTTGGGTTGTGTTTCATTTTTATTTGTCTATGCATATTTTGATTTCCTTTCTGATTTCTTCTGTGATCTGTTGGTTATTCAGAAGTGTGTTGTTTAGCCTCCATCTTTTTACCTATCGTTGACATCTAATCTTACCACATTTTGATCAGAAAAGATGCTTGAAATAGCTTCATTTTTTTTTTTTTAACTTACCAAGGCTAGCTAGATTTTTGGCCCAGTATGTGATCTATCTTGGAAAATGTTCTGTGTGCACTTCTCACTCCATGAGAAAAAGGTGAAATCCATTATTTTGGGGGTGAAATGCCCTATAGATATCAATTAGGTCTAACTTGTCCATAGTATCATTTAAAGCTTGTGTTTCCTTGCCAATTTTCTGTTTGATTGATCTGATAGGTGTGAGTGGGGTATTAAAGTCCCCCATGCTTATTATGTTACTGTTAATTTCTCCTTTCATACTTGATAGCATTTGCCGTACATATTGAGGTGCTCCTATATTGGGTGCATGTATATTTATAATTGTTATGTCTTCTTCCTGGATTGATCCTTTGATCATTATGTAGCATCCTTCTTTGTCTCTTATCATGGTCTTTATTTAAAAGTCTGTTTTATCTGATATGAATATTGCTATTCCTGCTTTCTTTTGCTCTCCATGATCTGCATGAAATATCTTTTTCCAGCCCCTCACTTTCATCTGTATGTGTCCCTAGGTTTGAGGTGGGGGCTTTTGTAGACAGCATATATAGGAGTCTTGTTTTTGCATCTATTTGACCAGTCTTTGTCTTTTGGTTGGATCATTTAACCCATTTACATTTAAGGGTAATTATTGATAAGTAGGATCCCATTACCGTTTACTTTGTTATTTTGGGTTCATTTTTATAAACCTTTTCTGTGTTTCCTGTCTAGAGAAGATGCTTTAGCATTTGTTGAAGAGCTGGTTTGGTGGTGCTGAATTCTCTCAGGTTTTGCTTGTCTGTAAAGCTTTTAATTTCTCCTTCATATCTGAATGAGATCCTTCTTGGTAGAGTAATCTTGGTTGTAGGTTTTTCTCTTTCATCATTCTAAGTATGCCCTGCCATTCCCTTCTGGCTTGAAGAGTTTCTATTGAAAGATCAGCTGTTATCCTTATGGGGACCCCATTGTGTGTTATTTGTTGCTTTTCCCTTGATGATTTTAATATTTGCTCTTTGTGTTTAATCTTTGTTAGTTTGATTAATATGTGTCATGGGGTGTTTCTCTTTAGGTTTATTCTTTTTTGAGACTGTCTGGGGTTCTTGGACTTGGGTTGCTTTTCCTTCCCCATTTTAGGGAAGTTTTTGACTATTATCTCCTCAAGTATTTTCTCATGCCCTTTCTTTTGGTCTTCTTATTCTGAGACACCTATGAGTTGAATGTTGGGGCATTTAACATTGTTCCAGAGGTCTCTGAGGTTTCTGTCCTCAGAATGAGGTCTCTGTTCTCATTTCTTTTGATTCTTTTTTCTTTTTTCCTCTCTGCTTCATTTATTTCCACCATTCTATCTTCCACCACACTTATGCTCTCTTCTGCCTCAGTTATTCTACTGTTGGTTCCCTCCAGAGTGCTTTTAATCTCAGTTATTGCATCATTCACTAGTGATTGACTCTTCTTTATTTTTTATAGGTCCTTGTTAAACATTTCTTGCATCTTCTCAATCCTTGTCTCTAGTCTCTTTATCTGCAACTCCATTTTTTTTTCAAGATTTTGGATCATCTTTACTGTCATTATTCTGAATTCTTTTTCAGGTAGACTCCCTATCTCCTCCTCTTTTGCTTGGTTTGGTGGGTTTTTGTCATGTTCTTTCACCTGCTGAAGGAACATGACAAAATTTCTCTGCCTTTTCACTTTGCTGTCTTTGGCTTTCTGCAGGCTGAAAGTTTGTGGTTCCTCTTAATTGTGGAGTCTGCTCCCTGTGGGGGGTTGGGGGGGGAGGTTTGCCCAGTGGTTTGTCAAGGTTTCCTGGTTGGAGGAGCTTGTGTCTGTGTTCTGGTGGGTGAAGCTGGATCTCTGCTCTCTGGAGTGCAATGCAGTGTCCAGTAGAGAGTATTGAGGTGTCTGTGGGTTTGGCATGGCTTTGGGCAGCCTGTCTTTTAATGTTCAGGGTTGTGTTCCTGTTTTGCTGAAGAATTAGCATGGTGTGACTTGCACTGGAACTTATTGGCTCTTGGGTGTAGCTTGGTTTCAGTGTAGGTATGTAGACTTTTGGGTGAGCTCTTGCCTATTAATATTCCCTGGAGTCAGGAGTTCTCTGATGTTCTAAAGTTCTGAAGTTAAGCCTCCTGCTTCTGGCTTTTTGTTCTTCTCTTACAGTAGCCTCAAGACTTCTCCACAGAACAGAAGATAAAACCCCTAGGTTAATGGTGAAACAATTCTCCACAGCCAGGAACACCCAGAGAGATACACTGAGTTATATAAAAAAGGGAATAGGGAGGAGGGAGATAGAGGTGACCAGTGGGAGAAAAGGGGGAGTCAAAAGGGGAGAGAATAGTCTAGCCAGTAATCAAATCCCTAAGTGCTCCACAGCCCAGAACACCCAGAGAAATTCACAGAGCTATGCAGAGAAGAGAAGAGGGATGAAGGAGATAGAGGTGACCTGGAGGAGAAAAGGGAGAGTCAAAAGGGGAGAGAGCAATCAAGCCAGCAGTCAAATCCCTCCTTTTGAAGAGATTGGGCTGTTTTCTGGGTGCCTGGTGTCCTCTGCCAGCATTCAGAAGTGGTTTTGTGGAATTTGTTCAAGATTCAAATGATCTTTTGATGAATTTGTGGGAGAGAAAGTGGATTCCCCATCTTATTCCTCTGCCATCTTGAGACTGCCCCCTCAATATCTTTTTTTATTGAAGTACAGTTTACTTTTTCTTTTTATTGTGACAAACTAAAGAATAACACTACAAATCAGAAAGCTCACTTGGCTGAGATACAGCTAATAACAAAAGCTAACACTGGTACATAATTAACAGCAATTTTTATGATTGATTGCCAATAACTTTTTCTTATTGTACCTACATAAAATAAAGGAGGAGAATGTGGGATTGAAGGACAGGATTTTCTTTTTAAACTCTCCGTCAGGTATTTCTTTCCTTGCTCTGTTAGGAACTTAGATTTTAGTCATTTGCATAATTTTTAGTCAGACTTTAAAAGACTTGGGATGCTAACAAAACCTGACAGCTCTGATTTCAACAACAATTTTCAGTAGGTTCTGTTTGTTCAGTAAGGCAGACACTGTGGGGAGGCACACCTTCTCAGTAGTTCCTAGGGTTGCTTCCTTGGGAGGAATAGTAAGGGCATGACTGACTCAATATTGAAGAATGACGAAGAATTAATCTTCAAAATATACAAGCAGCTCATGCATCTTAATACCAGAAAAATAAACAATCTAATGAAAAAGTGGGCCAAAGAACTAAACAGACATTTTTCCAAAGAAGACATACAGATGGCTAACAAACACACGAAAAGATGCTCAACATCACTCATTATCAGAGAAATGCAAATCAAAACCACAATGAGGTACCATCTCATGCCAGTCAGAATGGCTGCCATAAAAAAGTCTACAAACAATAAATGCTGGAGAGGGTGTGGAGAAAAGGGAACCCTCTTACACTGTTGGTGGGAATGCAACCTAGTACAGCCACTACGGAGAACAGTATGGAGATGCCTTAAAAAGCTGGAAATAGAACTGCCATATGACCCAGCAATCCCACTGCTGGGCATACACACCGAGGAAACCAGAATTTCAAGAGACACATGTACCCCAATGTTCACCGCAGAACTGTTTATAATAGCCAGGACATGGAAGCAACCTAGATGTCCATCAGCAGATGAACAGATAAGGAAGTTGTGGTACATATACACAATGGAATATTACTCAGCCATTAAAAAGAACACACTTGAATCAGTTCTAATGAGGTGGATGAAACTGGAGCCTATTATACAGAGTGAAGTAAGCCAGAAAGAAAAACACCAATAGAATATACTAACACATATATATGGAATTTAGAAAGATGATAATGATAACCCTATATGTGAGACAGCAAAAGAGAAACAGATGTATAGACCAGTCTTTTGGACTCTGTGAGAGAAGGTGAGGGTGGGATGATTTGAGAGAATAGCATTGAAACATGTATATTATCATGTGTGAAACAGATCACCAGTCCAGGTTCGATGCATGAGACAGGGTGCTCAGGGCTGGTGCACTGGGATGACCCAAAGGGATGGGATGGGGAAAGAGATGGGATGGGGGTTCAGGATGGGGAACACATGTACACCCATGGCTGATTCATGTCAAAACCACTACACTATTGTAAAGTAATTAGCCTCCAATTAAAATAAATAAATTTTTAAAAATAGAGGGAAAAAAAACCCAAATGACATTGCTTCATTCTTTTTATGGCTGGGTAATATTCCACTAGGGCTTCCCTGATAGCTCAGTTGGTAAAGAATCCACCTGCAATGCAAGAGACCCTGGTTTGATTCCTGGGTCGGAAAGATCCACTGGAGAAGGGATAGACTACCTACTCCAGTGTTCTTGGACTTCCCTTGTGGCTCAGCTCATAAAGAATCCACCTACAATGTGGGAGAGCCTGGTTAAATCCCTGAGTTGGGAAGATCCCTGGAGAAGGGAAAAGCTACTTACTCCAGTCTTCTGGCCTGGAGAATCCCATGGACTATACAGAGTTGCAGAAAGTTACAAAGAGTTGGACATGAATGAACGACTTTCACACTATTCCACCATATATTTATTATATAACACATCTTCTTTTTTTGAATTAGAAATAGCTTTTTATTTATTACTGTAATTTTTATTGGAGTATGGTTTATTTAAAATGTTGTGTTAGTTTCAGGTGTACCACGAAGTGAATCAGTTCTACATATGCATATATCCACTTTTTTAGATTCTTTTCCCAATTGGCCATTATAGAGTATTGAGTACAGTTCTCTGTGCTATACAGTAGGTATATATCTATTACTATCTATATATGTATTACTATATATATCTATTACTTATCTATTTTATATATAGTAGTGTGTATATGTTAATCTGAATCTCCCAATTTATCCCTCTCCCCTACCCCTGGTAACTATAAGTTTCTACACTTGTAACTCTATTTCTGTTTTGTAAATAAGTTAATTTTCTAGATTACACATATAAGCAGTATTACATGGCATTTGTCTTTCTCTGTCTGACTTGCTTCATTCAATATGACAATCTCTAAGTCTATCCTGTTGTTGCAAATGGCATTATTTCATTCTTTTTTTTTTGTGGCTGAGTAATATTCCATTGTATATATGTACTACATCTTCTTTATCCATTCATCTTTTGGTGGACATTTAGGTTGCTTCCATGTCTTGGCTATAAAATACTGCTACTATGAAAACTGGGATGCATGTATCTTTTAGAATTAGAGTTTTCTCCAATTATATGCCCAGGTGTGGGATTGCTGGATCATATGGTAATGCTATTTTTAGTTTTATAAGGAGCTTCCATACTGTTTTTCATAGTGGCTATGCCAAATTACATTCCCACCAACAGTGTAGGAGAGTTCCCTTTTTATCCTCTCCAGCACTTAATATTTGTTGACTTTGATGATGGTCATTCTGACCTCTGTGACATGCTGCCTCATTGGCTTTGATTTGCATTTCTCTAATTATTAGCGACGTTGAGCATCTTTTCATGTGCCTATTGGCCATCTGGATGTCTTCTTCAGAGAAATGTCTATTTAAATCTTCTGCCCATTTTTTGATTTTGTTTTTTAGTTGTATGAGCTGTTTGTATATTTTTCTCCCAACTTCTTAATGTGCTTCTCAAAATTTCCAGAACCTTTTTATTTATTCTGAACTTTAATGAGGCTGACTTTAATATTTCAACATTGTAATTTTGGCTGCTGAGAAGAGATATCTTTACAATATTAGGAAGGATATTTCTAGTGCTAGTTTTTGCATATGGATTTTTTTGTTTTAATTCATTGTATAGAATACTATCAACTGACTGCAGAATAATTTTTTTTTTCTTAAAATAGGTCTCAGGCTTTAACCTAGTTTTGCCCCTGAGTCTTTCCTGGGTCTTCAAGTTGGTTTTAAAGTTTTTGAGCTTAGGGTATATATTTCCAGATGGGCAAAGAAATAATTGAAAGCCAAGTGTTGGCTCTGTTAGCTGTTCACCTAGAAGAACCTCCTGATTTCAAGGCAACTTATGATTGTAGGTGAAAGTTGTTTTCACCACAAACTGAGGTCCTTCCAGTTGAAATCTGCATGTCAATCTAGTCATAAATATACATTTTATGGTGTTTCATTCACTTAAAAATGTCATTTAGTGACAGATTCTAAATACTATTACTTCTGAATAAATACCCTTATACTATGTTTTACCCATGAAAAAGTTCAGGATTGTCTATATCAGAATATCTATGGGTAGGGCAGTTTTTAGTAAAGGATAAATAAAATTGCAAGTCACAGACACAGATTTTTACTGTGTGTATCCACATAATGGATATTGAACAACCTGTACTTTCCTTATGTATTGTTTTAATCAATTCATTTAAATGTTTTCTCCTCTGAAATTTTTTCTTCCTTGTCTAAGTCACAGAGCTTATTATGTTAATTATTTCTTTTTTTATGTTAATTATTTCAAGGGAGTTTCAAAACAAAAGCTTTTGATGGTATCCTAAAAAAATTCCTGAACATTTGTACATTCACTAGAGGAAATATTTTTTCATTCTTTGTCTTAAATTATAAAAGTTGTACCAATATAGTATCTACTTTTAATGTTGTCTGTTTTATCTGTTCATCAAATATTATTGATTTATTTATCATGTATGATTATCAGGTACTATCTTTGAGAGAAAGAATATAAAGATTAATATGTCAAATTACATGCCCTCAAGGTACTGATTGTCTGAAAAGAAAAATATCTAAACAAAATAATTCAGATCAATGTGGTAAATACTAGAACCATTTATTTTGAGACTATGGAGAATGGTCATCTAAATCAGAGTGAAGTTCAAGGAAATTCACTGACAGTGACAGTGAATATCTGCCCTCCTCTTCTTCAATTATGATGGAATTTTTAGTTATATACATAAATATTCAGCTATAGCCTACATTTCAGCTAACTGTAGCCATGTCAGTAAGTTCTAGTCAAAAGAATGTGAAGGGAAGTGATGTATGTCCCTTCGAGGTCACACCTCGTTCCTTCTCTTTCTCCATATGGTTTCCTAGGATGAGAATATTGTGAAAAGCTATCAGGAACCATACAGAAGAGAGCAATATGCTAGGAGCAATAAAGAGATTGGGTTTCTTTTTTTTTATTTTTTAATTTTTTATTAGTTCAAGTTTTTTTTTTTGTTTTGTTTTGTTTTGTTTTACTTTACAATATTGTATTGGTTTTGCCATACTGCTACATGAATCCACCACAGGTATACACGTGTTCCCCACCTCCCTCCCTGTACCATCCCTCTGGGTCATCCCTGTGCACCAGCCCCAAACATCCTGTATCATGCATCGAACCTGAACTGGCAATTTGTTTCATATATGATATTATATATGATTCAATGTCATTCTCCCAAATCATTCCCCCCTCTCCCTCTCCCACAGAGTCCAAAAGACTGTTCTATACATCTGTGTCTCTTCTGCGGTCTCGCATGCAGGGTTATCATTACCAAGAGATTGGGTTTCTAACAACTCTATAAAGCAGGATCATTGTCCTCTAGATTACCAATTTAAAGGAAAAAAACTTGCCTTTGTATAAACCATTTAGCTGCATCTAGATCCAAGTTAATACAGTGACTTTTCCTCAGTCTTCACCCTTTCAGTTTATTTTGACTGTATTCACCACTTCTCATATTTACAAGCTTCTTTATTGATGTCTTTGTTTTGGTTCTCTTAATGCGTCTCAGATATTTCATCAGCCTCTTTTAAGACTCTTTTTCCTATTTCTGCTGCTAATGTGGAACTTCCTTAGGCTTTTTCCTTGACCCTCTTCTATCTTTTCTCTTTTTTTAACCTCAGAATTTCATGGCTTTAATATCCCTCCTTTGAAACTGATTTCCAAAGCTCTGTTGATCGCCTAAGGTCCTGTCCTGTCCTGTGGGCTTCAGGTCGAGGTGTTCAGTTGACTTCAGTAAATCTTCACTTGGGTGTCCTGCTGCCATTTCACATTCAGTTGGTTTAAACTTAAACTCATGTTTCTCTCCAAACCAAACTTCCTCCTGGAGTTTGCTATTTATGCTAATAACATCATTATTCTCCCAGTCATTTATGTTTAAACTTTGGCGTTGTCTTAAGTTTCTCCTCTCTTACCTGTCAACTTAAGTTTAAAATGGTAGACTGCCTGAATCCTTTCTTTTTATTGTCCTGGCATCCAATAATCTTCTCCATAGAGATGGAGATGATAATTTCAGTATCCATTACACTTTAATTCCCACTTGCCAAAACCTCATCAAGTAGCTGGTTTTAGGTCACCTTTGTGGGGAATCCTAATCTAGGTAACTCAGAATTTTGCTGGCAACTCAATTAGATTCCTTTGTAGAAATTATGAACCCATAGCTCTGATTCTTCTTTTCCCTTATTACTACTAATTCCTTGTTTTTTTTTCATCTTCTTTCACATAATTCCTGGCTATAAAACTCATCTGCACATACTCTCTTAAATATTTGCCCATTTTACATTTAGTGATTATTATTTACACCCTTTTATTTGTCTGTAAACATACCATCACTTTTCCTCTGAGTTATTACCTTCAAATATAATTATAACAAAATGATTGGATATCACTACTGTGAATAATTCAAGGGCTTGGTATTGGATAATTTGTTGTTAGGTCACTGAACTTGGAGGTTTTGAAACAGTATATTTCAAGTGCATAAATTTGAGTTCAACTTTTGAGTCAGGGCTTGTAGCTAACCACATATTAGCTTTTCTACCCCCTCCTTGTATTCCCAACACTGATGTCTTCTCTCTACTTCCATATTTCATTATATAACACTAAGCTCCAGGAAATCTTATGTCAAAATGATCTCTACCTATAGTTCTTTCTAGTTAGCCTAATTGTTATCATTTTGGTTTTGGCTTTCATTACCTCATGCCCTAACTCTGCCTTGTTCTTTGGACTTCATGCTTCACCTTCCATCCTCTGTCCAGCACTCCGGCAAGGAAGGAGGTGACTGGCGTGTGAGCGAGTGAAGCTTCATCTGTATTTACAGCTGCTCTTCAGTGTGCTTGAATTATCCTGAAATTATTATCCCTGCTCCAACTCTGTGGAAAAATTTTCTTCCATGAAACTGGTCTCTGGTGCCAAAAGGGTTGGGGCTGCTTGTCTAAAATATTTGAAACCTGAATAGCTCAATGGTGTTATCCCAACACTCTGGGGAAATAATTTCATGGAATGAAGATTTGGTATCATGTATACAGTCCATTTTATAGATGGCTACTTGATTGACAAATGTATACACTGATTTAGCCAGTGTTTCTCACTTATATGCCACAAATTCTCCCTTAACATTAGAGCCAAGTGAAATTTTATCTCAGAAAAAATGACTGGTATGATTTCTTCTATCAAACAATAAGAAAATTGGAAAGAAATGAACATTTCTAATAGTTCCATTTCAGAGCTTTTCTTTTTTTGTTTTAGTTGCCAGGAAATCCAGAGTAAATATAGTGCTCCCAATTTTGCTCACTCCTCTCAAGTTGGTATAGTAACATCTATCACTTTCTTTTTAGCAACTTGTTTGGCTCCTGATTGCATATTTATAACTTTTCTCAAGTACTTGTTTTAGAATAAGGAGAATATAAATCTTGCATACATGTATAAATGACAAAAACTATTGCTTTTTCAGTCGAAATTGTCTAGTTCTTTAAACTGCTTCAAGAGTTTACTGATGGATTCTGAAGTTCTCAGGAGGTCTTCCTTCCATGCTGTTCTTTTGAACTCTGTAGTCAGCAAAGCCTGGATTTGGTGATTGTAATTATCAAATGAATTAGGTTGCAGCCTCACAAAGCACAGCAGCTGCTCAAGTTATAGCTTCAGAGTGGGGATAGATTGTGCTGATGCTAAAAACCAGCACCACTTGTTCACTAAAGCGTTTGGATCTGGATTTGTCTTTGTCCCTTGCTTAACATCTAAGTGTTGAGAAAAGATGAATGAGCCAAAATGCTTTTATGTTCTTAAATTGCATGTGGTCTTTAAACTGTTTTTTCCTGATAGTTTGTGTTTTGCTGGCAAAGAAATCAACAGATATAATACTAGGTAATTTTTCACACAATTTATCTATCTATAATAGATATTGAGGTGTGAAGTTGAAAAACTGAACTGTAGTGTCTTGAGATCAGCTGTAGAATGCACAGGTCTTCAGAATGAACTTCAAAACTCCTTTACTGCTTAGGTTGACATTCCTCTTTTATGATAATCAGTGCCAATTTATGTCATGTTGCATTAGCATTAAATGAACAAATAACACAAATAAGCACAAAATAATCATAATAATATCTGCATACTGAGTACCAGCCAGTGACATCTAGCTACTACCTTTTTCTCTATCTGGAAAAAGAAATTACACATGAATAAGCTTATACATAATTTGAAATTACACATCAATTACTTTCCTACATTTAAAAGCTGACATACTACAGGCGAGGCAAACTTTTTCTTTTTTTACCACTTGTATAAGTTTCCTTTCTGTCATAATGAATTACCACAAATTTAGTGGCTTAAACATTACAAACGCATTTTATAATTCTGGAAGTCAGAAGCCTGAAATGGGTCTCATTAGAGTAAAACCAAGGTGTTGGCATGATTGTGTTCCTTTCAGAGGCCTTAGGGGAGGATTCATTTCCTTGCCTTTTCCAGCTTCTAGAACCATCCACGTTTCTTGGCCTGTAGCCTCTTCCTCCATCTTCCAAGCCAGCAACCTCAAGTCAAATCCTTCTCATGTTGCTGTCTCTCTGGTTCTCTCTCTTCTACCTCCCTCTTCCACCTTTGTAATTACATTTGGTTCACTGGATAATCCAGAATAATATCCATATTTTAAGATCATTGATTAGTAACCTTCATTCAATATGTAACCTTAATCTCTCTAGCTATGTAATCTAATATATTCACAAGTTCCAAGAATTAGGACATGGACATTTTTGGGGCCTGTTATTTTGCATACCTCACTACTACCTGTAAATCATTATTCAGTACCCTCTCCTCAAGAAATAAACTCTGTTATCCCTTTGGTGTATTCCTTCCAGATTTTTTTCTTTGTATTTACCAAAACATACATGCATGCATAAAGACATGTAGTTTTGTTTTTTGGTGCTTATCTACAACTTGCTTTTGATTTCACAATATGTCTTAGAAAAGATATATTTGAATTCATATTATTAATATATTTTTATTTTAACTGCTACATATTAGGTTATTATATATATTGTAAATACTTACTGCTCTTTTTTATTTTAAGCTATCCTTAAAAATTCAGATATTTTTTAACTGTAGGATTTACTTTCTTGTGTTATGCTGAAGAAGATCACCTGTTACCTCAAAATCATAACCATATTTACTTGCATTTTTCTGGTCATATTTTTATACTATGGGAATATTCTGAAGTTTGGAATGAAGATGATTGACGTTATCACATTTATTGTATTTTATGTTCCCGTATTTACATACATGATTCAGTTTAAGGATGCTCTGTTGTGTTTCACTGATCTCTTTGTTCCTGCACCTAGATCATATTATTTTAATTACTTTGATTTTAGAACTTGTCTTGATTTCTAGCTGGTGTAGATAGATATCTCTTTTATTTGCATTAAAATGATTATAGCTTTTTTTCCCACTATATCTTAAGAAAAGTCTGTCAAAAACTTTATGAAAGCTGTTATGGTATTTTGATTACACTGCATTGAATTAATATGCTAATCCTGGGAGTATTGATATCTTTTCAATAAGCAACCTTCCTGCCCAAAAATATGTTATATTTACACCTAGCAAACTCATATTTTTCAGAAGAGTTTTTTAGTTTTTTTCCACAGATATCTTGCATTTCCTGTTAGATCTCTTCCTAAGTACTTCGTGGTTTCTGTTGCTATTGTGAGTAAGCTTGTCCTTCAATTCTCTTGTATTTCCTAGATTGACTTTTATATTATCCTCACAAATGGGCAGCTTTATCTTTACTTTCCAATCTTTCCTTATACCTCTTCATTTATTATTCATCATTCCTGCTCCAGATCTTACTGTATCAGGGGAGTTTATATTACAATGTTGAACAGGCTGTGTCATCCTGATCTTATTTCTTATATAATTTCTCTTTCTCCTCTTCATACTCCTTCTCCCCTGCCTAGTCTTCACCCTCCTCTTCCTCTTCCTGAAAATAAAATAAGTATGCCATGTGTATATAACACAATGAAATATTACTCAGTCATAAAAATGAAATGATGCCATTTGCAGCAACATGGATGGATCTAGAGACTATCATACTGATGAAGTAGGTCAGATGGAGAAAGACAATATCGTATGATATAATGTATATGTGGACTATAAAAAAATGAGACAAATGAACTTATTTACAAAATAGAAATAGACCCACAGACTTAGAAAACAAACTCATGGCTACCAAAGTTAAAATCACTGATCTGGCATGCCTGGTGTCCTTCAGATAAATTAGAAGTTTGGGATTACCAGACACACTCTACTATGTATAAAATAAACAACAAGGACCTATTATATAGCACTGGGGCCTATATTCAATATCTTGTAATAAACTATAATGGAAGAGAATCTGATGAAAAAAATATATATATATATGTCAGTTCAGTTCAGTCATTCAGTCATGTCCAACTCTTTGTGACCCCATGGAGTACAGGTTTCCCTGTCCATCACCAACTCCCAAAGCTTGCTCAACTCATGTCCATCGAGTCCATGATGCCATCCAATCATCTCATCCTCTGTTGTCCCATTCTCCTCCTGCCTTCAATCTTTCCCAGCATCAGGGTCTTTTCCAAGGAGTCAGTTTTTCGCATCAGGTGGCCAAAGTATTAGAGTTTCAGCTTCAACATTAGTTCTTCCAATGAATATTCAGGACTGATTTCCTTTAGGATTGACTGCTTGGATCTCCTTGCAGTCCAAGGGACCCTCAAGAGTCTTCTCCAACACCAGAGTTCAAAAGCATCAGTTCTTCAGCACTCAGCTTTCTTTATAGTCCAACTTTCACTTCCATACATGACTACTGGAAAAACCGTAGCTTTGACTAAATGGATCTTTGTTGGCAAAGTAGTGTCTCTGCTTTTTAATATGCTGTTTAGGTTGGTCATAGCTTTTCTTCCAAGGAGCAAGCATCTTTTAATTTCATGGTCATCACCTGCAGTGACTTTGGAGGCCCCCCCAAATAAAGTCTCTCACTGTTTCCATTGTTTCCCCATCTATTTGCCATGAAGTGATGGGATGGGATGCCATGATCTTCATTTTTTGAATGTTGAGTTTTAAGCCAGCTTTTTCACTCTCCTCTTTCACTTTCATCAAGAGGCTCCTCAGTTCCTCTTCACTTTCTGCTGTAAGGGTGGTGTCATCTGCGTATCTGGGGTTATTGATATTTCTCCTGGCAATCTTGATCCCAGCTTGTGCTTCATCCAGCCCAGCATTTTGCATGATACACTCTGCATATAAGTTAAATAGGCAGGGTGACAATATACAGCCTTGACGTACTCCTTTTCCTATTTGAAACCAGTCTGTTGTTCCATGTCCAGTTCTAACTGTTGCTTCTTGACCTGCATATAGATTTTTCAGGAGTCAGGCAAGGTGGTCTGTTATTCCCATTTCTTTAAAAATTTACCACAGTTTGTTGTGATCCACATAGTCAAAGGCTTTGGCATAGTCAATAAAGCAGAAATAGATGTTTTTCTGGAATTCTTGCTTTTTTGATGATCCAGATGTTGGCAATTTGGTCTTTGGTTCCTCTGGCTGTTCTAAATCCAGGTCAAACATCTGAAAGTTCACAGTTCATGTACTGTTGAAGTCTGGCTTGGAGAATTTTGAGCATTACTTTGCTAGCATATGAGATGAGTGCAATTTTGCAGTAGTTTGAACATTCTTTGGCATTGGAATGAAAACTGACCTTTTCCAGTCCTGTGGCCACTGCTGAGCTTTCCAAATTTGCTGGAATATTGAGTGCAGAACTTTCACAGCATCATCTTTTAGGATTTGAAATAGCTTAACTGGAATTTCATCACCTCCATTAACTTTGTTCATGTAATACTTCCTAAGGGCCACTTGACTGCACAAATCAAGATGTCTAGCTCTAGATGAGTGACTACACCATCATGGTTATCCAGGTCATTAAGATCTTTTTTGTATAGTTCTGTGTATTCTTTTCACCTCTTCTTAATATCTTATGCTTATGTTAGGTCCTTATTGTTTCTGTCCTTTATCTTGCCCATTCTTGCATGAAATGTTCCCTTGACTTCTCCAATTTTCTTGAAGGAATTTTTAGTCTCTCCCATTATATTGTTCACCTCTATTTCTTTGCACTGTTCATTTAAGAAGTCCTTCTTATCTCTCCTTGCTTTTTTCTGGAATTTTGCTTTCCATTGGGTATATCTTTCCCTTTCTCTCTTGCTTTTGCTTGCCTTCTTTCCTTAGGTATTTGTAAGGCCTCCTCAGACAACCATTTTGCCTTCTTGTATTTCTTTTTCTTTGGGATGTTTTTTAGTCACTAACTCCTTTGCTATTGCTATTGCTAAGTCACTTCAGTCGTGTCCAATTCTGTGTGACCCCATAGATGGCAGCCCACCAGGCTTTCCCGTCCCTGGGATTCTCTAGGCAAGAACACTGGAGTGGGTTGCCATTTCCTTCTCCAATGCATGAAAGTGAAAAGTGAAAGTGAAGTCGCTCAGTCGTGTCCGACCCTCAGCGACCCCATGGACTGCAGCCTTCCAGGCTCCTCTGTCCATGGGATTTTCCAGGCAAGAGTACTGGAGTGGGGTGCCATTGCCTTCTCCAGTGTTACAAACCTCCGTCCATAGTTCCTCAGGCATTCAGTCTACTAGATCTAGTCACTTGAACCTCTTCATCACCTCCACTGTCTAATCAGTAGGGATTTGATTTAGATCATTCCTAAATGGCCTCAGTTTCTCTTTCTTCAATCTAATTGCTATTTATTTTTTTTGCAATAAGGAACTGAATTTTGCAATAAGGAACTCATTATCTGAGCCACAATCAGCTCCAGGTCTTGTTTTGCTGACTGTATAGAGCTTTTCCATCTTTGGCTGAAAAGAATATAATCAATCTGATTTCAGTATTGACCATCCAGTGATATCCATGTGTAGAGTCATCTCTTGAATTGTTGGAAAAGTATGTTTTGCTATGACCAGTGTGTTCTGTTTACATTTTTTAATTTTTATTTAAAATTTTTTCATTGTATAACTTCCTTTAAAATTAAATTTATGCAAATTAATCTATTCCTCTTCCTTCAAAAAATATACTTATCTATTCAATTAGAAAATTAACTAAAGAAATCTTCCAATTAAAAGTATCTAATTTATATTTTATTATAATAGATATTTCTGCCATTTTCACATTCTTTAGCTTTAAATTAACTTAAAATTTTGATTTTTTAAATAGTTTAAATTTCCTAAGTAAAGGGCCTTTCCAATTTGTAGTTGTAAATCTCTTAAACATCATACTTTATTACAGATAGTGGGAAGACTGGCCAGGACTCCTTTAATTTAGAAGCCATAGATTCAGCTCAAACCTAGACTGCAAAACCATCTTCAAAGAATTTTCTCCCAAAATTTCAACCTTGAAGAATAATTCTTGGATAACCATTATTAAACATATAATGCCATTGCATTTCTGTGTTACAGGAAGATTTTCTACCTTTACCTATTTTTGTGCTGCTATTTAATAAGTCACATTTCTAAAAACCAACTTAAGCCAAACACACAAAAAATAGTAATTTAGAAACATGAGTCAATTAATAACAAGAGATTAGTAGATCAGTTGTTTCAAGATCACTTCAGTTCATTTTTTTCTTTTCTGTTACTAATAACAGTTTATTGTATGTGGCCTTAAAAAGCAGATGAAACTGTTGGTTAATCACTGCCAAAATAATAGTGAAATATTAACCATGTTCAAAGCAAAGATTACTGATTTCATCATTCCTTGTTCAAATACATCATTGTAGACAGGGCTGATATTCAACCAGGGGGTGATAGAATAGGCGATGTTGGTTGACAAAGGTCCATCCATAAAATTAAAAAAAATACATAAGCTTTAAACATTCTTATAAACATAGCCAAAATTCTAATCTTTCTACCTGGTTTGTTTAATAAAGAAGTTTCAGAAATACTTCACTATACTTTTACTAAAAGAAAAGTTTCAAAGCAATGAAAGTTGGAAGATTAATTGGACCCAGTTGGCTCTCTTTAGTACATTTACACAGTCTCAAATCTAGTTTGTTATCTGCAGGGAGAGAGATTTAAGCCACACACATTAAAAAAAAAAAAAAAAAAAGTTTCTTAGAGCATAAGATTTTGTCTTTTTAATGAAAATTTATTTTTCATATTATCCACCAATTTACTTTCAATTGGTGGATAATATGGGATTCCCTGGTAGTTCAGCTGGTAAAGAATCCACCTGTCTTGCAGGAGATTCCAGTTTGATTCCTGGGTTGGGAAGTTCTGCTGGAGAAGGGATAGGCTACCCACTCTAGTATTTTCGGGCTTCTCTGGTGGCTCAGCTGGTAAAGAATCCACCTGCAATGCCGGAGACCTGGGTTCAATTCCTGGGTTGGGAAGGTCCCCAGGAGAAGGGAACGGCTACCCACTCCAGTATTCTGGCCTGGAGAATTCTGTGGACTATATATACAGTCCATGGGGTCACAAAGAGTCAGACATGACTGAGCGACTTTCACTTCACTTACTTTACAGTATTGTGTTGGTTTGTGCCATATGTCAACATGCAAGCATTGCACTTAAAGTTTAAAAACTTTTACTTTAAAACACTTTACTGAAACTAATGTTTTTTCAGGTTGTTCCTTCTTAGAGGATCAATAAAAGCCCAGCATTTCCCCACTCTCACCTCTTAAAACATTTGGCATTCATCCACTTTCCCTTGTCTTTTTAACCTTTTATTGCTACAGTTCTCAGATTCCTTCTGTATTCTTGTACATAGACAGGTCAACTGTCAAAGATGTAGGCTATCTTATGCAGTGTCTCACCTTCTTTAGCCACTCTCTTATCTTCGATGTACTTGATTAGGACAGTCCAGTGATTAAGATGCTAGTCCTCAGTGAACTGCTAGAGATTCTGATCATCATCTTTGATTCATCATCCTGGGATCAATCCTGGGAACAATACCCAGAGAGACAGCCTTGACACAGAGACAGAGGTAGATATTTTCCAGTGGCCATAGTTTGCATACTATGGTTTGCAACCACTTTCTTTTTTGGGTACCAGGAAGAAAGGGGCAAAGCCTTCCCCTGTTTTGTCCTTGAAGGCCTCTCCTCGTGACATGGCATGACTACTACTTCCCCTGGGTTAACTGCTACTTTGCACGTCCACTGTTCAAATGGCCTGGGCAGAGTTTGCTGTACTGATCTGCTAGAGTGTGCAAGCTTTCTTCCCTTCCTGGTCCTTTTTGATTCACTCATCACCTTCTTCTTGTAGCCCTTGGGCAGCTTTCCCCTTTCTTCCACTTCCAGAGATGACTCTAGTTCTATGTATTTATGCATCTCTCCCCAGATTCTTTCAGGGCCATGAAAGTTTCTGTCCATTTCTGAACCTGTTGCTGTAATAAATTACAGCATTTACTAGTATAAATAAATGTTGCATTTCTTATTGACACCCCATTGTGGAGATTGGATTAGTGTGTTTATTCATTTTTCATGCCAAACACTATTCTAGTCTCCCTGAAATTCCTCTCAGTGCAGGTCAAGTTGTCTTATCAGTGTCTCTGCAGAGACCAGAAAAACCCTGCCCAATGTAGCAAAGATGCCTTGAGAAATCTTTGTGAATTGACATAACCTTTCCAATCCCTAATCTAAGTCACTGAGAAATGGACTTCTGCAATTTTCCAGTTGAAGTAAAGAAAGAAATAATCTGTGTAAAATGCTTAAAGTCAAAATCTAGCTTGAAGTTTTTTTTCCAGGCAATAAGGCTGATGAGTAGAATAGATGAGACATCATAGATTTGAAGAAATACTTGACGTTATCCACATCAACAAAGCACATGGAAGAGTGATAGGATGCACTGTTTCCAGAAAATATCTTGGGCTTGCAGACTGAAAAGAGTTATATCATAATAGTTGTTGTTCAGTTACTAAGTCACATCCAACTTTTTGTGACCCCCATGAACTGTAGCATACCAGGCTTCCCTGTTCTTTACCACCTTTCAGAGTTTGTTCAAACTCATGTCCATTGAGTTGGTGATGCCATCCAACCATCTCATCCTCCTTCACCCCTTTCTCCTCCTTCCCTCACACTTTCCCACAATCAGGGTCTTTTCCAATGAGTCAGCACTTTGTCAGGTAGCCAAAGCATTGTAGCTTTAACTTTAGCATCAGTCCTTCCAGTGAATATTCAGGGTTGATTTCCTTTAGGATTGGCAAATTTGATCTCCTTGCTGCCCAAGGGACTCTCAAGAGTCTTCTCCAGCACCACAGTTCAAAGCATCAATTCTTTGGTGCTCAGCCTTCTTCATGTTCCAACTTTCATATCTGTACATGACTCATGGTTCATATCATAATATATGATCCAAAATTCATCCTTCAGGATCTAATTGTATTTTTGGTGGGGCGAGGGGGGACACAAATCCCTCAAAACCCCTTTCCAGACCTTTGCAAAAAGATGAGGATAACCAGACTATGTATAGCTATACATACCTTATAGCTATGTATACCTTTCATTATGACTTTGTTAGTGTGTGGTTTTCTCCCATCCTAATGTCTGTGGCATGGCACAGATGTCTGTTAACAAGAAAACTGACTGTGAACCTTGAGAATTTCAACCCCAGGTGCTCTATGGAGTATAACAGTGTTCTTAGGACACCTTAATTTTCTGGTCATATATTTGTAAATATTCTTCAGCTTCTCCCTCTTTTTTTAGTTTTTATTTTTAATATGTTCCTCTGCAAGTTCTTTCTGACCTATATATGTTCCTCTAAATTCACTGACTTCATACATTCCATTTCTTATAACCCTGATTCTAGCAGACTTTTTCCCCTCTCAGTCTTTCTGATCAGTGTTGCCCATTTGACATAATTGATGAAAATAAGTTATGTCTACATTTCATAGAATTGTAAGGAAATTGCTATCTGGAATCAGAAGGAGGAATTATTGATTTCACAAACAGAGAGGACTCCTGAAAGATTTCCTAGAGGAGTTAGAATCTTGGGACATATGAAAAAATGCCCAAAATAGAAGGTTGGGAAGGGCATTTAGACAGTGAGATACAGCTTGCACAAAGAGAATAGTGTAGTGTAGTTGAAAAGGAGGACAAATTGGAGGATGGAGGCCTGGAAAGACAGTGAAGGGCCTTGAATTCATGCTAAAGACCATGAACTTCATTGTATGGGATCAGGCAAGCAAGTAGAATATTTAAATGGTATAGTTTAACTGGTAAAATATATGTATTAGGAACAGTATTTCCTGGCAGAAAGAAGGAAGAATGGGTAGGAAAGAGGAGAGACTGGAGGCAGGGAGACTACTCAGGAGACAAGTCATTAGTTCTCCTCCTTCAGGCAGTGGGGGCCTGCTCACTCCAGGTATTCTGAAGCAGTTCTGATTTCCAGAGCAGAGTAGTGAGAAGGATGGGCATGGTTCTTAGTATGTAGCCTGAGTAAGCATCTGGTACTAGAGTGCCTTCCATAGTGGGCACTTACAGTTATAACCCTGTTTGGAGTACAGTATTTTATCATAGGTCATATCATGCCATATCATATCATATCATAGGTGCTCAAAAATATTTGTTGACTGAATGAGTAAATGAAAAAAAGCCCCTTCTTTGGCATCATCCTACCCACAAAGTCAGAAATCCCCTTTTACACACTCCTGTGGAAAATTCTGATTCTTCTCAAATCTAGTTCTAGTATTATTCCCCACCCCCCCACCTCCCATCAGTTACATTTCCCTGAAAATTCAATCTGCACTCTGTTGTTAGAGGTAACACGTAGGTGTTAGAAATAGCATGGTCCTCAGAACCAAGGAAACTGGTTTAAATTTTCACTTTTAACTGTGTGAACTTGAATGACTGTAATTTTCTAAACTTCCATTTCCTCATCTCTACCCTATTAATGAGAAAAAAGGTTGCAGTGAGGAAAGAGGTAATTTCTGTAAAACTCTTAACCCAAAATTTGATTGTGGCTCAATAAGAGGCACACAGAAGTACATATATAGGAGGTTTGAGATTAAGGCAGAACGATAGCAAGGTTACCATTGCTTGTTTCCTCCACTTCACTGCTCCAATCTTGTGCCACCCCCACTTAGGCCCTTGTCTGAGGCCAATGCATGACCTAAGTGAGAATGAGACAGAGTTCATTCCATTTAGCAGGTACAGCCCTCAGCCCCAAAATACAGACTTGTACAAATTATTAGCTTTATTTTTCTGTAAGATTTAAAATTTCTAACTTGAGACTCAATTTAATGGAAAGATAAAACCATAGTTTTAGTCACTGTGGCATTCCTTCTCAGTAACTGCCTTTATCTAGGATTGAAGTTCTAGCAGATTTTCATAAGACAAATCACTGGGAGACAACATCTGGCCCTTTAAAATATGGGCGCCCATATCAGCATTTGATGGAATGACCTCATTACTCTTTGGTCATACTGGTTATTTGTGGGTCCTTCCTCACGCTTTACCAAGCAGCTGGTTCTCTGAGCCATTTCTCCATTGTTCTTGGGAACGTAGGAAGCATTCTGTATTCCTGAGCCCCTTAGTGTCACAGGTGTCTAAGACACCATCTGATGAAGACTGTCTATCTCACACAGTCCTCTCAAATGCACCACAGGAGATGTAGTAAACTCTGGAGTTTTGCTGCTTTCTCAGGCCTTGCCTAGAAATTGGAGCACAGACTTACCCAAACACACCTGGACCTAGGTGTTTAGGCAGGCCCTGTCACCTCTGATCTCTCCAGTCCTAGGAACTCTTATTTTTAAATTTCTTAGCTTTACTAGGATTCTTATGAATTGTTTCATTATGATAATCCTTTCCTTTTGTCCTCAGATTCCAAGATTTTGAAATTCGAAAGCCGGGAATAAATTTTATTTTTCTTTCTATTGAGGCATTGGGTGCTGTTGCTGCTGAATTTGGGGTGAGGATGTGGAGTCAAGGGATATGAATATCACAGGGGTAAATGTTAGTTAATTTAGACTTAGCTACTTCAGGTTTTACATTTTCTTTGGTTAAAAATCTCACTTTATATTTTCATATTTCACATTCTTTTGCCTTTGATACTATACATTGTCTAGAGAAATTTTTTTCTTCATTGCCAATGGCATCCTTCTGAAGTTGTCTATGGGTAATATTTTGAAAGATTGTTAAAAGGCATGCTGAAACTCACTCTATAATCCTTAGATATGAGGCATTATTAGGACAAGAACTTTGGTGTCTTGTTTTATGCCAGTTGCTAAATTATAATATCATATTTCTTTATTTAAAATGTAAGCTAAATTTGTTTTTTTATTTTATTTTATTTTATTTTTAAACTTTACATAATTGTATTAGTTTTGCCAAATATCAAAATGCTAAATTTGAAAAGCTAGATAAATTCAGTACTTTTCTTCCTTTTCCTAAAAGTTTCAAATTTTTGTGTCTCATCATTAAATATAGAATTTATTAGCAACTTGGTTTTTCTGGTTCATTAGTTTTGCTTATAAACATTTATATAAATATGTCTCACAGAAATATTTGACAACTTAATTTGTTGGGGAAAAGTCAGAGAGTGATAATGTATTTTAAAATCTGGCTTTCCAAAGGAATAATTTAAGTAAAATGGGAAATAAAAGAGCTTGGGAAAAGAATTAATTTAGGCCTTTTCAGTCTTTTTATTAGACCATTATGATCAGATGGCTCCTTTACCAGAGTAGAATGTCTATGTTTGAAATAAATTTGAGTCTCCATCAGAATAGAAATGAAATATATAATCTCTTGGGATGTAAATATTAAACACTTATTTGTGGAGCTAGTCAAAATTCTTAATATTGTGTTCAAATTGATTCATAAAATTACCAATGATTTGTAATCAGTTATGCCAGAAAGCAAAAGTGTTGTTGAACTTGAATTGATATTTTGGCCTGTGATTATAAAATGAATTAAAATTTTTTCTAATATATAATTTGTATTAAAGATTTACTCCAACAGGGCTTCCTACAATACCCAGAAGCTCTAACTCTTCCAAAAGAACCTTAGCAAGACAGATTATAGAACTCTTTTATTAGATGAATAAGCTTATAAACTAGGTTATTTGTTCATAGAGATGTAAATAAGAACGTGTTAGTTACTCAGTTGTGTCCCACTCTCTGATCCCATGGACTGTAGCCCACAAGGCTTCTCTGTCCCTGGAATTCTCCAGCCAAGAATACTGGAGTGGGTAGCCATTCCCTTCTCCAGGGGATCTTCCTGACCTAAGGATCAAACCCAGGTTTCCTGCATTGTAGGTGGGTTTTTTACTATCTGAGCCACCAGGAAACGCACAACTTAAAAAACCACTCTGTTGATATAATACACAGCCTTCCTGTAGCTAACCTTCAGCACTAAAAGAATCTATTAGGAGCTGAGAGAAAATACTGGAAATGGAAAACACCTTAGACATAATTTCACCTAATTCCCTTGGTTAATCAGCACAGAAATTAAGATTGTAAACAGTTTTGCCCCAGGACACACAGTGATGAGACCTGGCCAAGGCAGTTTGAGGTCCCAGGCTTCTTGACTTTTATTGTCCAACCATTGCAGAATTCTCACTTCCTGTTTGTTGAGAGATTGAGACAGATCTGTAACTTAACCATGAAAAATATAGAATGAAGGCTGTGAAATAGTTTCACCTTTTAATTTTACTTTTGTTAAGGTTTTCTTTATGATAAGAATTACAAAAAAAAAAAAAAAAAAATTCACTTAACATTCCAGACACTTCTAAATTATGGAACAAAAGTTCAGCTCATCATGCATTACCCACTTTCTCAATGTTTCATTTCTACAGTCTTTCTGTATTAATAAAATTGTATTCTAATCATTCACTTAAATATTTATCCCATTAGCAGTGAAGTATTTAAGATTAACTACCATGTTGAATTCAGCTATTTTATTTCTAAATCACTAGCACAATTCATGGCACAATACATTTTTGGTGAACAAATGCTAGAATATTGATTTCTTGGAAGTAGTAGCCTTGTTCGATATTTGTATCTTTTATATACATTAGGCTCTCAGTACATGTTTTTAATACATAATGAAATGAATGAATGGACACATGTTCATAGAGGGTCATTTTGTAGGTTTTCTTAAGTAGAAAAAGTATGATTTTTTAAAGTAGTATGCTGTGCAGTTCTTAGTGCTCATGGTATACCTTATGAATGTATAAAAAATTTGTGTCCCTGGAAATGATATAATCAGGATTTGATTGAAGTGTGATCTAGTATTTGAAATCAGGCCTGAATATCTCAGAGTAAAATATAACAAATTAATTTCTCTACAGAGGTCACTGGCCCAAGTGTTTATTACATTTGATCAATGGTATAGTTGCTTAAAGGCTTCCCAGGTGGGGCTAATGGTAAAGAACCTGCCTGCCAGTGCAGGAGACATAAGAGATGGGGGTTCAATCCTTGAGTTGGGATGATCCTGGAGAAGGAAATGGTAGCCCACTCCAGTATTCTTGCCTGGAGAATCCCATGACTGAGGAGCCATGTGGGCTATGGTCCATAGGGTTGCAAAGAATCAGACATGACTGAAGCAACTTAGCACGCATAGTTGCTTAGAATGTTTGGTTTTAGCAGCAAAACTTTTTTTCCTGGTGAATTAAAATCAACAACTAAGATAGAAGACTAAATTGAGGTGCAACAATGAAGTTGTAAGAGATAGGAATACAATTTTATACAAAAATAGGAAAGCCTTTTTAAGATTTACTAATCTCCATTCCTCACACATTTTCTTGTTCTTCTCTTGTCAAGTTTACATATATAGAGAGAAAAGAAAAAAAAGTGAATGCTTCATCTTTGAAAAAAAATTGAGCTTTTTCTAGTGTGGCACTTAGAGAGCCTTCCTTTGAGAATCTGTTGTGAGAGAAAGGCTCCAAAGATTGTAAGCCTAGCTTTTGTTAGTTAATAGGAAACAACATGCTTGAATAATGAGGACTTATGTTAAAAGCTTAAAATTTGAAGCCTAAAATTATATTAGAGAATTCAAAATATATTATTGTCACTACTCTGCTAGAGGTAGTATAAGAGGATCAAAAGATTGCTGGATTGGTCCTCATTTTATGGGGGTGAGGAATGGAAGATGTTTGTGCCATGTCTGCTCTTCTATTCCTTGACTGTGTTATTTATTCTTCACACCTTCCTCTCAAGTAGGTGTTATTGTCTTTATTTCACAGTTCAAAAAACTAAGGCTCAGTGAAGTAAAATTGTTGAAGGTCACCAGTCACTTTACTCCTCCAGCCTCCCCTTCTTCCGTCGTCTACCTCCCCTACTCCACTCAGTCACCGTGGTGTCACTCTGTTCTTCCTCAAACATCTGTGCTATTTCCTCTGTTCCGAGATCTCTGGCCCTGGGTATTAATATAGTTACATCTCTCTCTTCATTCAGATCTCTGGTGACAAGTCAATGTGAAAGGTCTTCCCTGATGACTCTATATTTAAAAAAATCTTATTTCATATGCCATTTTTAGTAAAATGCATCATTATTTCAGGTATCATCCAGAAAGAAAAGCACTGCCAATTAACCAATGATATGACAGTTTTATAAGATGCATCCTGACTTCAGAGATGTTAAATATAAAGAAAAACATGTTCTTAGGATTGATGAAACACAGTATTTCTGGACTTTCTCCAGTGTTCCTTACCCTAGATTGTTTCTCTTTGTAGCACTCATCACTATCTGACATGATGCATGTTTTCTTTATTATCTTATTTCTCCACGGTAGTATTTAAGCTAATTATCAGAGTTTGGATTTGTTCATTACTGGTTACAGAGCCTTGCTAGATGTGCACCACACATATCTCTTCTTCTTGAGCATTCTGGACTATATTTTCTAGCCTCTTTCAGTTAGATGAAGCCTTGTGACAGACTTCTGGACAATAAGAAATAGGTAGAAGAGAGGGATTCCATCCCCGGACCTCTCCTGTAAAACCATCCTTGTAATTCTAGTGATCAGAGTCACTAGAGGGAAGAAGGCCAGGTCTCTGAATGATGGTGTAGAGTAAAGCCTGCCCACATACCACCACACTGACCTTCACTGGATTGTGCTGTGAATGAGAAATAAATATTCACTGATTAAAGCTACAGAAATTTGGGCTTTCTTATGGTATCAAATAGCTCACTCTATTACATTGTTCTACCCACAGTGCCTGACACATGAGTGAGTGAGTGAAAGTTGCTCAGTCGTGTTCGACTCTTTGTGACCCCATGGACTATACAGTCCATGGAATTCTCCAGGCCAGAATACTGGAGTGGGTAGCCTTTCCCTTCTCCAGGGGATCTTCCCAACCCAGGGATCAAACCCAGGTTTCCTGCATTCCAGGCAGATTCTTTACCAGCTGAGCCACAAGGGAAGCCCTGACACATAGCAAGCTTCTATAATTTATAAGGATAGGGGAAATTGAAAGAATAGTAGGTTTGTGTTGAAAGATGACTGATTTTGGTTTGTACGTAAAGCATCTGCATAGTAGGGTGGTGGCCACCTCTTATACCTCCTTTTCACTTAAGGTGGAAGAATTTGGAGGAACTAAGGATATAGATGTTACAGTGTTCAATTTGTATAAAAAGCAGGTTCAGTAGAACAAGTCAGTGAAGATTTGTGAAAGGAAAGGTGGTCAGAGAGAAATTTTGATGTAAGGAGTATTAATTTGCAAAAACTCTGAGTGATAATGGATTTAAAGTAGTAAGAGCAGTTGCGATTGAGAAGGCTGAAGTGTTTAAAGGACCATTGAGTTTTAAAGTCAGCAAAATAAATATATTATGGAACAAGCAGTAAGATGATGTACTATTTGTTGCAATAACCCAGGATATATGTGATAACAGATATTTAGTTAAGAGAATGGTACATTTCCCTAAACATCATCTTCTTCAGGTGCCACCTTTTATTTGTACTTTAACCTTGTTACTGATCAATCAGTAGAGCTTCTTTAGCTAAGTTCAGAGAGATCTTTCATGGGGCTGTTGGCAGAAGTGGTATCTGCAAAATTTTTGCCTGCATTTAATGATCTGAGCTTTCCCCTAAAACATTCATATTACTAATGGTCCTGTGGCTAGCTACAATTGTCAGTATACTTGGCTATGGTTTTCCTGAATATGAGTTTAAGTAATTAGGGAATTACGGTGAAGCAGAAGGAATGCATCAAAATTTTAGGAACTTTAGAGAAAGAGTCTCATACTAATTCTGAAAAACAAAACCTTTTCTTTCTGTAAGGTCTATAGTAGTGAAATCAACCTTCATTCACATAATTCTCTACAGAGCCCAGTATCAATTCTTCCTCTTCAGATTGAAAGTTTCTGGGTATTTACTGTAAATAAAATGTGTGTGTGTGTGTGTGTGTGTGTGTGTGTGTGTGTGTGTGTATTGTTCTCAGAATACAAAACTCCTCTATAATTAGGTATAATCTGTTCCAGAAACTTTCACCCGTCTCCCTCAATTTGTCATTGCTTCTCTCTTATTCCCACTTTGGAAGAAGTGTTAATGCTGATCAGGGTGATGATGTTGGGCAGAGAAAAACAATTTTATTTGGCTCTCTCATCTCTATATTAAAATGTTTGGGAAATAATGTCAAGGTTATAGAATCTCAAGGATCTAAAAATAGAAATAATTTATTTCCTTCTCGTCTTTCTGGTTTTAGCATAGATGTTATCTCCTCTGGAAAACAGTGGAAAATTGTTTCCAACTGTTGGGAATGAATGGAGAACCATCTCCAGGGATGCTTCTAGCATTCTGTGATTCTTTCTTGACATACCATCCCAAAGGGTGAATGAATTCCAGAGGCAGAGCCTGTGTCTGCCTCATCATTGGATCTCTACGGCACAACCAAGGAATTGATAAAATATTAAATAAGTATCTCTTAATAAGGGCTGGATGAAGCACAAGATGGAAATAAGGTTGCCAGGAGAAATACCAATAACCTCAGATATGCAGATGACACCACCCTTATGGCAGAAAGTGAAGAGGAACTGAAGAGCCTCCTGAAGTAGGTGAAAGAGGAGAGTGAAAAAACTGGCTTAAAACTCAACATTCAAAAAACTAACATCATGGCATCCGGTCCCATCACTTTATGGCAAATAGATGGGGAAACAATGGAAACAGTGACTGACTTTATTTTCTTGGGCTCTAAATTCACTGTCAGTGGTGACTGCGGCCATGAAATTAAAACACAAGGCGCTATTTCTTGCTCCTTGGAAGAAAGGCTATAACAAACCTAGACAGGGTATTAAAAAGCAGAGGCATTATTTTCCTGACAAAGGTCCATATAATCAAGGCTATGGTTTTTCCAGTAGTCATGTATGGATGTGAGAGTTAGACCATAAAAAAGGCTGAGTACCCAAGAATTGATGCTTTCAAACCGTGGTGCTGGTAAAGACTCTTGGGAGTCCCTTGGACTGCAAGGAAATCAACCCAGTTAATCGTAATGGAAATCACTCCTGAATATTCACTGGAAGGATTGATGCTGAAGTTGAAGCACCAGTATTTTGGCCAACTGAACTGACTCATTGGAAAACACCTGACTAATTGGAAAAGACCCTGATGCTGGGAAAGATAGAAGGGAAAAGAAGTAGACAACAGAGAATGAGATGATTGGATGACATCACTGACTCAATGGACATGAGTTTGAGCAAACTCCAGGAGATAGTGAAGGACAGGGAAGCCTGGCATGTTGCAGTCCATGGGGTCGCAAAGAGTCAGACACAACTGAGCGACTGAACAACAAGAGTAAATGAGGTTCACATTTTGCACAACAGAATCATTCAAGGCAGTGATCAATTTCATGTCCCCAAGGTTATTTCAAGGTCTTCTGATCTAGGTTTAAACACATTTTTAAAAAGAAAAAGAAGGGGGAAAAGAACATATTCCTCTTGGTTGAACACTAGTTTCAAGTCAATTTTTTTTTCTTAATTTTCTTCATTATTCTCAGACTACTCAGTATGAGTTTATTGGAATAAGTTCCCTTCTAATTTGTAACACACATTGAATAGACATTTGGCACAGTTTTGTAGTAATCCATTTTATCTTCTAAATTTGCAAATTTTATCTTTCTTGGCTCTTAGATTTCAATTTAGTGCCATGGGCTTTAGGCCATTATAAAAGTTTCAGTTTTAAGGTAGAAGTTTGAGTTTGCCATCCTAAGATAAAGCTGAATTTATTTGGCATTTTCAAGCTGTTAACTCATATATGCTAGTCTTGATAGAGTCGTACTCATCCTTAAATAAGAGCTTAGTTAAGCTGCAGACTTTAGGCTCTTTGATTTTCTCTGTTAGAATATTGTGAGAGGCAGGGTGGCAGTGTCCTGCCTAGAACAATTGGACCTATCTGGCAGAGATCTGTCTGTGGCAGTGGATTTGGAGAGATGAACTGAAGGGGAAAGGGGAAAGGAAAAAAGAGGTGAGGCTAAAACAATGGGCACTAAGACCAGGTAGAGTAAGGAAAAGGAAATATTAATAATAGGAATGGCAAAAAATTAACCACTGTGTTCTTAAAGATAAGACAGACATACAAACAAATGAACAAAAACCTCCACATTTATATCTATCACTTAAACCTAGAGTATTTTCAGAGAGAGAAAGCTGTTTATAACTATTATTTCAATAATGACCCAGAAAGAACTAGTGAATCTGGCATGAACAATATGATAGGTCAAGAAACTCAGGAAATCACAACATAATTAGATTTTGTTGGGTACAGCACAATGCCTGACATGGGTCAGCTGTTCAGAAAGTTTGGTTGATTGTTCTTGAATTTTGAATAAGACTCAAAGTTAAGAATAAGAAGAGAACTAGGATCAGGACCAGAACCTGAAAAAAAAAAAAAAGGAAATGATTATATTTGTCTGTTATTTAAGGCTGTATCTATATTCTAGAATGAATAGAGAATAAATGAGTTAAGAATAAAATTTATATTTAAATAATTATAACATATTTTTAATTTAATTTATAATTATGTTTGGACTGTTTTATTTTTCCTCAATTCCATTTGGTATCCTTAAAAGTCCTTAAAAAGTGTCTTCAGGTATTGTTAAGAAAGAGATGATATTCATTGGCATAAACACATGATATTAATGATCTCTTGGTGCCTCCCTAGGAAATGGCCCTGTCTGGTAAACAGATCTGAGACTCTGTTATCTAACAGCACTTGTTTTATTTTTGAGCACTCAGTTTAGTGCTGAGTGTTATATTTAGTGACTGAACTGTTTGGTGGTCAGGTAAGTGAGCTGTCACATGTGCATCATGTATACTCATATCCCCACTGATGATGGAATTGTGTGTGCTTCCTTAATGGCTCCGTATTGAACTTTCCTGCAGCAAATATCTTTTCTCTACACCTTAATTATTGACTTTGTTTCTACAGCTAAAAGAGCTGTGGTTCTTTTATAGCTATAGCTATAGAAGAACAAGTAAGTCAATTATTTCCTGTCATAAGGATTTAATCTTTTTAGCACTTGTCCAACTGTCATTCAGTATTTTAAACTAAAAGTTATCAGATAAACACAAACACTGCCAATTTGGTAGTATCACACCAAATATTCTTTCTCTCTGATATTTCTAAATGAGTGGTTTTGTTTTTTTTTTCTAGTAGGTAACTTCTTAGGATTTGTCTCTCAACATTACTTAAGTGTATATTAAAAATGACATTCAAAATGTTATAAAACCAAGACAAATCACAGAACAAGTGACCACAGTCACAACTTTAATAAACTATACATAAATGAAATGATTTCTTCACCTGCTCTCCTCTGATGGTTCCACTTCTAGCTTTGTCTAGCTCTTCTATTAAACTGAATTCCATAAAGAATTCTAATTTAAGTGGAATTCTTTGCACTCACTGACAGTTTGTGGGCTATTCAGGAGATCTAATTAGTTTTAAATCAGTTTATCTGCACATCACATTTCCATTTCTGGTTCCTTTTAACAATTAATGGATTACTACTTATTAATGGCCCTAGGCCATTTATAGAAAATTTCGCTTTTGTCTAAAAACTTGAAATGATGAATCTCTAATACTGAACCTCTTTTGTCAGTGCACCTTTTTTTCTAATGAACCGTGATGAAATTGGAAAAAGTAAATTGCAAGAAAATTTTGACAAACTCTTTTCATTGGAAAGCATAGAAACAATTGAATAAAAGTACCTGAAATGAAATGGAGAAGTGACTAAAATGGATTTAGTGGAAACAATATATATTTTTAAAACCATTAATATATTCAGATTAAGAGTGTTTCTCTGTAAATTTCTACCTCCTTGCTCCTTTCAGACTCATCACTATATGCATCCACAGGCTCTGAACAATTAATTTTTCTGCCTTACTCTTGACAGATAGGAAAATATTAGTATTCTACTAGAATACTAATTGTAGTATTAGTACAATACTTATTGTACAATTGTACAGTACAAGGTACTGTACAATGTCGATATGTACAATACTTGACATGCCCCATAGTTACATAGTTGGGAAAGCTAATAATTAGGCTGTAAACTCCCAAGGATAGAGAAATTAAAGAATTGGTCCAAAATCATAATGAATGTCAGAGTAATTGTTATCTTTGTATTCACAAGTTTTTGGCTTCTATACACAAGGTTTATCTCCCCATTTTTCCCTTGGAATTGAATTCCCCTTCCCCTAATCCTTTCCCTACCATTTCCATGCTATCTAATTTTCCTCATTTCCCACCTTTATTTGTTGACACAAATACATCTAATTTTGAAGTTTAATATATCCCCTTAAGAAAAACTGTTCTGATTAAATAAAATTAAAGAAACTTGAAGCATTGATTTTCTTTATTAGTGGGAAGATGATCCCTTAATTTCTTCCCCTTCACTGGCATACCTATCCATTACTTCAGCCATCTTTCCATTTTTCCTTCATAAGAGAAGTTCACACACAAAGGCTTAATCCCTCCACCTCTGCTCCTATCTAATTCTAAAGCATCTTCACTGGTTTCCTCTTGATTACAAATATGGTCCAACTCTTACTATTCTGCAAATAGCAACTAAATTCTCCCTGAATCGTATTTTCTCCTTCAGCCACTTTCTGTCTCTCCTTCCCTATCATTTTGCTCTTTAATTCATAGAAATCGGGTCTATATTCCTGTCACTTGATTGAAATTACTCATAGAAATCAAGAAAGATGTAGTAGTTGTTTACTCCAATAACATCATTAAATTTCTCATCCTCGGAAACCAGAATTGAAAGAGACACGTGTACCCCAATGTTCATCACAGCACTGTTTATAATAGCCAGGACATGGAAGCAACCTAGATGTCCATCAGCAGATGAATGAATAAGAAAGCTGTGGTACATATACACAATGGAGTATTACTCAGCTATTAAAAAGAATACATTTGAATCAGTTCTAATGAGGTGGATGAAACTGGAGCCTATTATACAGAGTGAAGTAAGCCAGAAAGAAAAACACCAATACAGTATACTAACGCATATATATGGAATTTAGAAAGATGGTAACAATAACCCTGTATATGAGACAGCAAAAGAGACACAGATGTATAGAACAGTCTTTTGGACTCTGTGGGGGGTGAGGGGGTGATGATTTGGGAGAATGGCATTGAAACATGTATAATATCATGTATGAAACGAGTTACCAGTCCAGGTTCGATGCACGATACTGGATGCTTGGGGCTGGTGCACTGGGACGACCCAGAGGGATGGTATGGGGAGGGAGGATGGAGGGGGGTTCATGATGGGGAACACATGTATACCTGTGGTGGATTCATTTCAATATATGGCAAAACCAATACAATATTGTAAAGTTAAAAAATAAAATAAAATTTAAAAAAAATAAAAAGAGGAAAAAAATTTCTCATCCTCTTTTACTTTTCCACAACATATATCAAGTTGGTCAAAAAGTTCTTTTGGGTTTTTCCATAAGATAATACAGAAAAACCTGAATGAAATTTTTGGCCAACCCAATGACATTGTCGATCACATCCTTCTTTATTAAAGCTTTCCTCCTCTAACTTCATATGTGACTATATGTTCTCTGATTCTCTCCTTAAAGAATGAATTTCTGTCCACTTTCTTTTGTTGTTTATTTCTCCTCTATCACTTTGACTAGCATTTAACATTGCATCAGCATAAAAGTTTCTCTCAAGTATATTATTCTTGACCCAACTTCTCTTCTGAGTTTCATCTTTATTTCCAACTGTTTAAACTGTTTATTACTCATTTCCTCTCAGTGTCCTTTAGCAATCTCCATCTTTAACATATATAAGACAAGCTTATTATCTGTTTCCTGAAGGCTTTTTCCTCATAGATTACTATCTCAGCTAGTTTTTATCGAGCTCAAATCCAGGAGAATCACTAGACTTAGAATCATAAGTCCTGGGGTCAAAACCTGGATCAGGATCCAGATTAGTGTTGGTCACTCAGTCGTATCAGACTCTTCGTGACCCATGGACTGTACCCCTCCAGGCTCCTCTGTCCATAGGATTCTCCAGGAAAGAATACTGGAGTGGTTAGTCATTTCCTTCTCCAGAGGATCTTCCCAAACCAGGCAATGAACCCAGGTCTCTTGCATCTGCAATCTCTTGCAATCCACTGTATTGAAGGTAGATTCTTTAGTTTCTGAGCCACAAGGAAAGCCACCAAGGATCTATAGATTAGTTTTATGATTTTGTGTTTCTTCATTTCCTCACATGCAAAATAATAATGAAAGTACTTCACCAAGTCAAAAACAAATAATTGACGATTAAAGTGAAAGTATCATGCAAAATGCTTGGCATATAACTGTCACTCGATAAATGTCAGTTTCCTTTTCTTTGTACATTGCCTTCTTCCTGTAAAAGGAAGAAACTAACTCATAATAATTAAAAGAAGCAGATAAATTTATTGGATAGAGACTTATTAGACAGAGATTTAACTTGTTCTTTTTAAGAACTAGGTAAAATGTCATAGTATGGATTATACTACCACCTACTATGGATTCAACCATTCATCTGTTAGACAGTCATGTTGTCTCTAAGTAAAAAAGAATGATGCTAGCAAGACAATCTCCTTAACAAAGAAGACATTTACAAGGTATGGGGATAAATTGACAGACTGGGGAGGCATGAATTTTAGAGTTTGGAAGACTTTCAGGAGTACAAGTGTGTTGAAGGCAGCTGTTCTTGGGTCAAACTGATCGCTTGACTCAGAAATTTATTCACAGAGGCAAGTTGTTATATTACCATTTTGATTAATGGTTTTAACTCCTGTTTGAGTAGTTACTAACAGGGCCTCAAAACACCCAGTCTTGTCTTTTGAAAATGGGATCTTTGTTTCTGTTTTTCTCATTTTTTTTTTTTTTTCTCTTTCCTTCCTGCCTTTTACCAACTTTTAATTAATCAACATTCTTTTTCATTCAACTTCCGGTGTCTTTAAAACTGCGTCTGGTGTCTGTCTCTGCTGCTGGTTCCCTAACTCAGGTTTTCATTGTTTTTCAACTACATTTTGCTAATGGCCTCTGAATATCCTAACCCAGTCTCCCAGTTCCCAGTCTATAATTCTAACCCAATCCAGTGATGCCAGAGTTAGTCATCTAAAACCAACTGATAATGTCTAATAATGTCATCATACTAATTACACATATTTGATGATTTCACCATTTGCCACATTGTTTCTAAGTATCATTGTTTCTAGTATCACTTGAGTATTATAATGCAGATTCCTGGTTCACATGGGACTGGACTCCAAGCACTCCTAGGATGTTTTTATGTGTACTGAAGCTTGAGAACTACTTGCCTGTACGCTACAGTTCATATTCCTTATCACAAGAAACCCTAATAAACTGGCTTGGCAACTTCATATTTTGTCATTCTCCATGTCCCCTGTGTTATAGTCACACTGGGCTGCTCACCACTCCTCAAACAGAAAATCTTCCTGTTTTCTTTGTACATTCTAGTTTTTCAGTTTGAAATATTGCTGTTGTTTGGTAGCTAAGTCATGTCTAACTCTTTGTGACCCCATGAACTGTGGCATGCCAGCTTCCTTGTCCTTCATTATCTCCCTGAATTTGCTCAGACTCATGTCCATTGAGTCAGTGATGCCATCCAACCATCTCATCCTCTGTCATCCCCTTTTCCTCTCACCCTCAATCTTTCCCAGCATCAGGGTCTTTTCCAATTAATAGGCTATTTGCCTTAGGTGGCCAAAGTATTGGAGTTTCAGCTTCAGCACCATTCCTCCAATGAATATCCAGGGTTTGTTTCCTTTAGGATTGACTGGGTTGATCTTGCTGTCCAGGAAATTCTTAAGAGTCTTCACAAGCACCACAGCTTGAAAGCATCAATTTTCTTTAGCACTCAGCCTTCTTTATGGTCCAACTCTCACAGCCTTATTTAACTACTGGAAAAGCCACTGCTTTGACTAGATGGACCTTTGTTGGCAAAATGATGTCTCTGCTTTTTAATGCACTGTCTAGGCTTGTCGTAGCTTTTCGTCCAAGGAGCAAGCATTTTTTAATTTCTGCATGCCTGCAGTCACCGTGATTTTGGAGGTCCCTAAAATAACATCTCTCACTGTTCCTACTTTTTCCCCACCTATTTGCCATGAAGTGATGGGACCAGATGCCATGATTTTTTTTTTTTTTTTGAAATATTCATTTACCTTAAAAACTTCTGTTAATACTTGAAGGCCAGCTTTTCCCAAGATAATTAATTTTAAACTCATAGGTGTTCCTATGCCTTTTGGTATACTTTCTAATTAAACTGAGTTGAATTAACTGCTTCCTTTTCCTGTGGTAAAACTCTGATTTTTCACACTCCTACGTCTCCAAGATCTGCTCTCCTAGTCGTTTACTTTTCCTTCATAGTTTTCATCACTTTGTATTTTTCTTTGTTTGTGAGACATGTATTCTACTTGACAATTGCTGTCTTTTAAAAAACTTTCTATTGACATTTTAAAATAAAAATTCATTTTAATGGGGGTACAGCAATTAATAAATTATAGGATTGTAATTAGAATTAGATATGATAATATATAAAAATAATTTAGCATATAGTATCGGCTGCGACCGGCACGCTAAGCGTGGCCGAGAGGAGCCACCCCACATCCGAGGTCAGGGGCAGAAGCCAGGAGGACCCCATGCCCGAAGGGCGGAGGCAAAGAGGAGTTACCCCACGTCCGAGGTCAGGGGCAGTGTCCGAGAGTACCAGACTGCGATGGCGCAGGAACAGCCGAGAGGAGCTACCCCTCATCCGAGGTCCGTGGGGTGGCTGAGAGGAGATACCCAGCGTCCGAGGTCAGGGGCAGCGACAGGAGGAGTTACCCCACGTCCGAGGTCAGGGGCGGCGGCCGGGAGCAGATAACCCATGCCCCTAAGCCCGAGGCCAGGGGCGGTGGCTGGGAGGAGCTACCACATGCCAGAGGCCAAGGGCGTTGACCAGGAGGACCAACCCCACGTTCAGGGAGCCGTGGCTGCGCGGGCGCAGGAGGGCCTAGACAAGCTATCCCACATTGAAGGTCAGGAAGGGCAGCGGTGAGGAGATACCCCTCATCCAAGGTAAGGAGCAATGGCTGCGCTTTGCTGGAGCAGCCGTGAAGAGATACCCCACGCCCAAGGTAAGAGAAATCCAAGTAAGACGGTAGGTGTTGCAAGAGGGCATCAGAGGGCAAACACACTGAAACCATACTCACAGGAAACTAGTCAATCTAATCACACTAGGACCACAGCCTTGTCTAACTCAATGAAACTAAGCCATGCCCGTGGGGCAACCCAAGACAGGCGGGTCATGGTGGAGAGATCTGACAGAATGTGGTCCACTGGAGAAGGGAATAGCAAACCACTTCAGTATTCTTGCCTTGAGAATCCCATGAACAATATGAAAAGGCAAAATGATAGGATACTGAAAGAGGAACTCCCCAGGTCAGTAGGTGCCAAATATGCTACTGGAGATCAGTGGAGAAATAACTCCAGAAAGAATGAAGGGATGGAGCCAAAGCAAAAACAATACCCAGCTGTGGATGTGACTGGTGATAGAAGCAAGGTCCGATGCTGTAAAGAGCAATATTGCATAGGAACCTGGAATGTCAGGTCCATGAATCAAGGCAAATTCGAAGTGGTCAAACAAGAGATGGCAAGAGTGAATGTCGACATTCTAGGAATCAGCGAAATGAAATGGACTGGAATGGGTGAATTTAACTCAGATGACCATTATATCTACTGCTGCGGGCAGGAATCCCTCAGAAGAAATGGAGTAGCCATCATGGTCAACAAAAGAGTCCAAAATGCAGTACTTGGATGCAATCTCAAAAACGACAGAATGATCTCTGTTCATTTCCAAGGCAAACCATTCAATATTACAGTAATCCAAGTCTATGCCCCAACCGGTAACGCTGAAGAAGCTGAAGTTGAACGGTTCTATGAAGACCTACAAGACCTTTTAGAACTAACACCCAAAAAAGATGTCCTTTTCATTATAGGGGACTGGAATGCCAAAGTAGGAAGTCAAGAAACACCTGCAGTAACAGGCAAATTCGGCCTTGGAATACGGAATGAAGCAGGGCAAAGACTAATAGAGTTTTGCCAAGAAAATGCACTCGTCATAGCAAACACCCTCTTCCAACAACACAAGAGAAGACTCTACATGGACATCCCTGAAATCAGATTGATTATATTCTTTGCAGCCAAAGATGGAGAAGCTCTATACAGTGAGCAAAAACAAGACCAGGAGCTGACTGTGGCTCAGACCATGAACTCCCTATTGCCAAATTCAGACTTAAATTGAAGAAAGTAGGAAAAACCACTAGATCATTCAGGTATGACCTAAATCAAATCCCTTATGATTATACAGTGGAAGTGAGAAATAGATTTAAGGGCCTAGATCTGATAGATAGAGTGCCTGATGAACTATGGACTGAGGTTCATGACATTGTACAGGAGACAGGGATCAAGACCATCCCCATGGAAAAGAAAGGCAAAAAAGCAGAATGGCTCTCTGGGGAGGTCTTACAAATAGCTGTGAAAAGAAAAGAAGCAAAAAGCAAAGGAGAAAAGGAAAGATATAAACCTCTGAATGCAGAGTTCCAAAGAATAGCAAGAAAAGATAAGAAAGCCTTCCTCAGCGATCAATGCAAAGAAATAGAGGAAAACAACAGAATGGGAAAGACTAGAGATCTCTTCAATAAAATCAGAGATACCAAGGAACACTTCATGCAAAGATGGGCTCGATAAAGGACAGAAATGGTATGGACCTAACAGAAGCAGAAGATATTATGAAGAGGTGGCAAGAATACACAGAAGAACTGTACAAAAAAGATCTTCACAACCCAGATAATCACAATGGTGTGATCACTGACCTAGAGCCAGACATCCTGGAATGTGAAGTCAAGTGGGCCTTAGAAAGCATCACTATGAACAAAGCTAGTGGAGGTGATGGAATTCCAGTTGAGCTATTTCAAATCCTGAAAGATGATGCTGTGAAAGTGCTGTACTCAATATTCCAGCAAACTTGGAAAACTCAGCAGTGGCCACAGGACTGGAAAAGGTCAGTTTTCATTCCAATCCCAAAGAAAGGCAATGCCAAAGAATGCTCAAACTACCGCACAATTGCACTCATCTCACACGCTAGTAAAGTAATGCTCAAAATTCTCCAAGCCAGGCTTCAGCAATATGTGAACCGTGAACTTCCAGATTTTCAAGAAGAACCATAGATCAAATTGCCAACATCTGCTGGATCATAGAAAAAGCAAGAGAGTTCCAGAAAAACATCGATTTCTGCTTTATTGACTATGCCAAAGCCTTTGACTGTGTGGATCACAATAAACTGTGGAAAATTCTGAAAGAGATGGAAATACCAGACCACCTGACCTGTCTCTTGAGAAACCTATATTCAGGTCAGGAAGCAACAGAAAGCAACTGGACATGGAACAACAGACTGGTTCCAAATAGGAAAAGGAGTACATCAAGGTTGAATATTGTCACCCTGTTTATTTAACTTATATGCAGAGTACATCATGAGAAACGCTGGGCTGGAAGAAGCACAAGCTGGAATCAAGATTGCTGGGAGAAATATTAATAACCTCAGATATGCAGATGACATCACTCTTATGGCAGAAAGTGAAGAGGAACTCAAAAGCCTCTTGGTGAAAGTGAAAGGGGAGAGTGAAAAAGTTGGCTTAAAGCTCAACATTCAGAAAACGAAGATCATGGCATCTGGTCCCATCATTTCATGGGCAATAGATGGGGAAACAGTGGAAACAGTGTCAGACTTTATTTTTGGGGGCTCCAAAATCACTACAGATGGCGACTGCAGCCATGAAATTAAAAGACACCTACTCCTTGGAAGAAAAGTTATGACCAACCTAGATAGCATATTCAAAAGCAGAGACATTACTTTGCCAACAAAGGTCCGGCTAGTCAAGGCTATGGTTTTTCCTGTGGTTATGTACGGATGTGAGAGTTGGACTGTGAAGAAAGCTGAGCGCCAAAGAATTGATGCTTTTGAACTGTGGTGTTGGAGAAGACTCTTGAGAGTCCCTTGGACTGCAAGGAGATCCAACCAGTCCATTCTAAAGGAGATCAGCCCTGGGATTTCCTTGGAAGGAATGATGCTAAAGCTGAAACTCCAGTTCTTTGGCCACCTCATGCGAAGAGTTGACTCATTGGAAAAGACTCTGATTCTGGGAGGGATTGGGGGCAAGAGGAGAAGGGGATGACACAGGATGAGATGGCTGGATGGCATCACTGACTCGATGGATGTGAGTCTGAGTTAACTCTGAGAGTTGGTGATGGACAGGGAGGCCTGGCATCTTGCAGTTTATGGGGTCGCAAGGAGTCGGACACGACTGAGCGACTGAACTGTACTGAACTAAGGAGATCAGATTTCTTGTTACAGGCATTGTGGAATCACTGAGGGGTTCAAAACACTGCAGTTATTTATAATTGGATTAGGGTTTTAGGAAAATCAGACTTGGAGCAGTATGGATAATGTATTAGGATGAGGAAAAAGAAAAGCCCATTAAGAGGTGATTGCATTATTCACAATAGCTAAGGTAAGGAAACAATTTAAATGTTTGTTGACAGATGAATGAATAAAGAAACACACACACACAATAGAATATTATTCAGCCTTAAAACAGAAGGAAATTTGCCATTTGCAATGACATGAGTGAACTTGGAAGAACTTGTGCTAAGTGAAATAAACTAGACACAGAAGGATAAGTACTGCATGTTTTCACTTATATGTGGGCTCTAAAATAGTCAGATTCATAGAAGAGGAAAGTAGAATGGTAGTTGCCAGTGGTAAGGTAAAGGAAAAAATAGGGAGGCGGTCAAAGGGTACCTATCCATTCATCCATCGTGTGCTCATTTGTGTCCAACTTTTTGTGACTCCATGGACTATAGTCCACCAGGCTTCTCCATCCATGGGATTTCTCAGGCAAGAATACTGGAGTGGGTTGCCATTTCCTCCTCCAGGGGATCTTTCTGACCCAGGAATAGAACCCATGTCTCCTGTGTTTCCTACATTGCAGGCAGATTCTTTACTGCTTGAGCCATCAGGGAAGCCATTGGTCAAAGGAGACCTAGTTTCAGTCTGCAAGAAAATAAATTTTGGAGATACGTGGAAAGGTGACTATAGTTAATAATTCTGTGTTGTATGTTGAAAATTTGCTACATCTGAATTTTTTTCATTATAGACACACATACACACACAAAAAAAGAGAGAAAGAAAAAAGAAGAATTGTACAAAGGAAGGAAAGAATGAAATGGTAATTACATGTGGTGATGGGTATGTTACTTAGCTTGGTGTGGTGATCATTTCACAATGCATACATATATCAAAACATTAAAATGTATACTTGTTTACTTTAGATAGATAGTGAAGTCACTCAGTCGTGTCCGACTCTTTGCAACCCCATGGACAGCAGCCAACCAGGCTCCTCCGTCCATAGGATTTTCCAGGCAAGAATACTGGAGTGGGTTGCCATTTCCTTCTCCAGGGGATCTTCCCGACCCAGGGATCGAACCGGGTCTCCCACATTGTAGGCAGACGCTTTACCATCTGAGCCACCAGGGAAGTCCTTAGTTTACTTTAAATATATACAGTTATTATTTATCAATTATACTTGAATAAAATGAAAGATAACAGTTCCATCAAGAGATCAATAGGATAATAACAGTTTTATCGTTAGGTAAAGATAAGAAACATAAAGAGAGTAGGCTTGGATGGGAGGAAAAGATGATGAATTTAATATTGGGTATGTTGAATTTGAAGCAGAATCAGGTGTCTGGCAGTCAGAAGTGTGATCCAGTTTAGAGTTACCAAATTTTGGAGTCCATTGGCACATAGGTAGAAGCTCCCAGCATAATTTCTTGTTCTTTTTAAAAAATGTCTTTTGTTCTGAAGCGATGTGAATTATAAAGGACATGTCTAAAATATAATAAATAACTTATAGCAACTGATACTTAGTAAAGATGGTTTATGGTTTATAAACACTTGCCCAGAAAACGCTTATGTCTGAGAGTAAGCTAGTCCATCTCTTCTCTTCTAGTATCACGCAGTGTTGTTCATTGTGGATAGAAGAGGCTGCAAAACTAATACAATTATGTAAAGTTTAAAAATAAAATAAAATTGGAAGAAAAAAAAATAAAATTGTGATACTTATAACTTTAAAAAAAAAAAAAAAAAAAGAGGCTGTTGGAGTGGTAGAATTAAAGAGTGTGGATCAAGAAGCAATCCATTTATGTGTGGAAAGAGAACTAAAAGCTCTCCTCACAATGGAATCATTGTTTTCTGCTTGGTTTCTTTTCATAACAGAGCTATTATCATTTACTAGTTTTTCTGGGTCCAGAAAACTTATCCCCATTCTAGTAAAAGGTCAAATGTTGTTTCTATCCTATGCACTTTTCCTCACACCCAGGCTTTAAGTAGTGGCTTCAAATTCATATTTTATTTTTAAAAAGCACAGGTAAAAGATATTCCTTGATAGTCTTTTTCCCCTGCTTTTTCTTCCTTTAAAAATAAAACCAAGTAAATATATTTTGTATAATATAAATTCTCTTACTGTCTAAGAAGATTGATACCAGGATTTTGTTTGATGAAAAGAAATATACAGAGAAAAATAATGAGGGTAATAATTTCCCATGTCCATGTATATTTTTTCTAAAATATTTCACATTAATTCTCATAACTTGTGAGGTAGGCAGGGAAGATGCTATTATTCCTATTTCACAAATACTTTTTTCAGATTTAGTGACTTTCAAAACCTATAAGTTGGAAACTGGGAACCTATAAGTTGGAAAAGGGTCTACAGGAAGTACTATAGTACTCTACGAAATAAAAAAAATTATCAAGTTTAATGTATACCTGTGGCGGATTCATTTTGATATTTGGCAAAACTAATACAATTATGTAAAGTTTAAAAAAAAAAAGATTCAGTTCATTAAAAATACACCAAATTATATATTTCCTTAATGACAAAATAAAGGGTTTAACCAAAGATGTCTGAAGCCTGTTAATGTTAATGTCTATCAATTGTTCCATGAACAAATGCAGTGTTCACCGTTTGCACAGTTCCTATTATCCAGAAAATTAATGGATTATTTCAGGTCATCATGTATGTTGGGCCAGTATTTATTCCAGAGACTGAGAATCTCTCATTAATTTCATAATTCCTCATATTATTATAAAGGCTTGCTTTGCACTAGAGTGTACATTATTGTTGTTAATTTACATTTTATGTGACAACTACTCCCCATGCATTATTTGAAATGACTAAATAACCATAGCCAGCATTAAATGAGATCACACTCTGTACCAGGGTGTGTGGGCTCTACATTCATTTTATAATTTAATGCTCCAGCAATGGTGTAAGGGAGGTAAAAGAAGTATTCTTACTACCTTCCTTTCACAGATTAGGAAATTTAGTTACAGTGGAATCAAGTCACAGTGAAGATGATTTAGGATCCATTCCTATCCAGGTCTGTGCTGTGTTGCTCAGTCATGTCTGACTCTTTGTTCTAGCCAGGTCTAGTGAACTCCCAAATCCACCTACTATGGAGTCTCTCTGACATAAAGCACACATAAATTATTGGGTAATTTTTGTGCTTAGTCATGTCTGACTCTTTGCAGACCCATGGACTGTAGCTTGCCAGGCTCTTCTGCCCATGGGATTTTCCAGCCAAGAATACAGGAGTGGATTGCCATTTTCTTTTTCAGGATATCTTCCTGACCCAGGGATCAAACCTGTGTCTCTTGTGTCGCTTGCATTGGCAGGCAGATTCTTTACCACTAGCACCACCTTGGAAGCTCTGGATTATTGGGGGGAGGCACTAGGAACAGAAAAAGAGATTTTAGAAGGAGGATATATAATAATTTAATAATAATTTAGTTGCTACAATTTCTACTATATCCACCTCCAAGTTTCCTGACAAAGCAAAAAACATGAAAGTGTTTGGGTTGGAAGTAATCCATCTGACAATAGAAATACTCATTTTTCCCATACTTCTGTATGATAAAGATATTGAATACGAAAATGGTTTACATCTTTTAGAAAAAAATTTGCAAAAGGCATCAGTCAGTCAGTTCAGTCACTCAGTCATGTCCGACTCTTTGTGACCCCATTGACTGCAACACACTAGGCCTCCCGGTCCATCACCAACTCCTGGAGTTTACTCAAACTCATGTCCATTGAGTCATTGAATGAGTCATCCAATGAGTCCATTGGATGGTGATGCCATCCAACCATCTCATCTTCTGTTTTCCCCTTCTTCCGCCTTTCAATCTTTCCCAGCATCAGGGTCTTTTCAAATGAGTCAGCTCTTCACATCAAGTGGCCAAAGTATTGGAGTTTCAGCTTCAACATCAGTCTTTCCAATGAGTATTCATGACTGATTTCCTTTAGGATGGACTGGTTGGGTCTTCTTGCAGTCCAAGGGACTCTCAGGAGTCTTCTCCAACACCATACTTCAAAAACATCAATTCTTTGGTGCTCAGCTTTCTTTATAGTCCAACTCTCAATTCCAGACATGACTACTGGAAAAACCATAGCCTTGACTAGACAGAACTTTGTTGGCAAAAAGTAATGTCTCTGCTTTTTAATATGCTGTCTAGGTTGGTCATAACTTTTCTCCCAAGGAGTAAGAGTCTTTTAATTTTATGGCTGCAGTCACCATCTTCAGTGATTTTGGAGCCCCCCCCCCCAAAAAAAAAATAAAGTCTGACACTGTTTCCACTGTTTCCCCATCTATTTGCCATGAAGTGATGGGACTGGATGCCATGATCTTCGTTTTCTGAATGTTGAGCTTTAAGCCAACTTTTTCACTCTCCTCTTTCACTTTTATCAAGAGGCTCTTTAGTTCTTCTTCACTTTCTTCCATAAGGGTGGTGTCATCTGCAAGTACCTTGCAAAAGGCATAAATGTCTTCAAATGGATGAGGTCTCTTCCTTGAGATTTGCCAGACTTGTTGGGTTGGTGTTTGGCTGTCTTTGATAAAATATTGAATTGTTTTTAGCCAATATTTCTTCAAATATTTTTCTGCCTTCTTTTTACTCTCCTTGCTTTCTGAAACTCTAGTTAAATATATATCAGATGGCTTGATATGCCTCATATGTCACTGAGGCTTGTTTTTCCTTCTCTTTGTGCTTCTGTTTGGTTGACTTCTAATGACTCATGCTCAAGTTCACTGATCTTTTCTTCTGTTGTGTCCAATCTACCATTAATCTTTTCAAACATTCTTTTTATATATTGTATTTTTCACTTCTAGAATTTTACCCAATCCCTCCTGAAATTTTCTAAATATTTTTTCACTATAGTAACTTTTTTCATTTATGTTATAACATAATAATCATAGTTATCTTAAAACCCTTATCTTTTAAGTATAATTTCTGGGTTTTCTGTAGGTGTCTTTTTATTGAGTGATTTTTCTTGCCTATGTGCCATATTTTTCTGTTTATTCACATGTCTGGATATGTTTTTATTGTATACTGTATTTTATAGCTGATATGTTATAAGAGACACTGAATTTTGATATCTTCCTCTGAAGATTGTTGGGTTTGTTCACATAAGAGCTAACTTGAATGCATAGAGATTCAGCTTTATGCTTTCTTCATAAAAGTGTATTTAGATATTGCCCTTAATTTTAGGGATAATATTTTAATTCTTGAGCTTAATTTATATTCATGAGACATGGATTCTGGGATATTAGTGGAAAACTCAAGGGGCTTACATGCCTTTATAACTTGGCAGGACCAAATTTCAGTCTTTATCTCACCTATGGTGGGCAGATACTGAATCGTCTGCTCTACTACCACTATTCCTTCTTTTACACCTAGGACAGAATGTCCAAGTGAGAATTCTATGCTATCTTGTCCGACCATGTACTGGTGAAATTTCTACTTTCCCTTCCAAACTGCTATCTGGGTCAGATATGGTCATCAGAGTTGCACCACAGAAATGTTTTTCTTAGATATGTTCCTGATAACTGAAGGTAGACAATGGTGATCTTGAAGTAGAAAACACAGAGCTAACTTTTCTCATTTGTCCTGTCCCAGGATGTACTTCAAGTCTGCCATCTACCCAACTGGGATAAACTGTATATTTTCCACATTCATCTATTACCTTGTCTACTGATTTCCCTAGTGGTCTCTGTTAACATTTGGTGAGGCTGAATTCAGATTATGCCCTAGAAACTGTTTGTTTATCTTCTCTTGGGAATTTTGTTCTAATTGTGGCATTATTGACTTTTCTTATGAATTGGACTTATTCTTGGGATTAATTTTTTTCAAAGTATAATAAAATATGTTTAGGAGTACATATACAGGTGCAAAAATGATAAACACAAATGAATAACACAGAAGAGAAATAACATTTGTAGGGGAAAGAGAATATTATGATTAAGCAGGAGCTCACAAAGGACTCCTGATATGCTGGTAAATTCTTTTTCTCAATCTGGATATGTGATTGTTCATTATGTTATGATCCTTTAAGCTATACATACTCATATTACACGGAGAATGCAATGGCACCCACTCCAGCACTCTTGCTTGGAAAATCCCACGAACGGAGGAGCCTGGTGGGCTGCAGTCCATGGGGTCGCTAAGAGTCGGACACGACTGAGTGACTTCACTTTCACGCATTGGAGAAGGAAATGGCAACCCACTCCAGTGTTCTTGCCTGGAGAATCCCAGGGATGGGGGAGCCTGGTGGGCTGCCTTCCATGGGGCTGCACAGAGTCGGATACGACTGAAGTGACTTAGCAGCAGCAGCAGCATTCATTTTACACACACTTCTGTGTGTAAAATATATAATTATTGATGATGACATTCAAAGATGCAGTTAACTAAAATAGTGTCTTTCCTTATGGAAATAAAAAGTAAAAGTTTAGAACCTAATTCACCAAGGTTCACATCATACCTGTAACAAATTCTAGTAGTGTAATTTGAGGCAGATTATTTAGCCTCTCCAAGGCTCAGTTTTGTCAAGTATAAAATGAGGATAAAAGTAACTACTTTACAGAGGCATTGAATGATGAGTTAGCATGCATAAAGTACTTCCTAGCACAGAATCTGGTACATAGTAGGTCCTCAGTAAATATGTGCATCAACCATCCACCCTCAAATTTACTTTCCTGAGTATTGGACAACTAGAGACAGAGTCAGATCCAGAGCCAAATTAAATTCTTTGTATTAATTATGAGGCTGTTTCAGCTCAGCTTTCTTGGAACTTCATTTTTATTCCAAAGCCAACAATTATTCATGGTACTCCATCGTTTTACATACGAAGTTGCTGTATCTTTCAGTATCCTTAAAATTCAGTGCCCCAAATATTTTCTCTGTTATTAAAGTACACAAAAATAGAGGATAAGGGAAAAAAAGAAAAAAAGATAAGGCATAGGAGCCATGCGTAGGGAAAAACAAATTGGGTGAAAATAAATGAACCGTGAAAAGAGGACCCATAGGAAGTTTATACAAAGTCTTCCATATTTTAATGATTCACACGGTAGAATCTTGTATTAATCAGCAGCACTCCAAGAATATAGCCATATGAAGAAGCACTTAGCTCCAAGGCATACTGCTCTGCCTAGAATGAATCTTTGATAAACGCAGAATATTTTCCACAGGCTAGCAAAGGCATTTAAAGATACATGGGGAAAATGTCTCTGTTTTTTTTTTTTCTCCCCTTAAGGCTAAATTTATGTGAAAAAAAATTTAGAAACCACATAAGAAAGGAACAGTTAGAATGAAGTTATCACTCCTAATTAAATTTGACATTGAAAACAACCTCTTCATTTCTGTGGACAATTTTTGGCTTTATTTTCTAACTTTTTATCACAAGCGAAAAGCAAGGGAAAAAAGAAAAGATAAACACAGATTTCCAAAGAACAGCACGAAGAGACAAGAAAGGCTTCTTCAGTGAACAGTATATAAAACTAGAAGAAAACAACAGAAGAGAAAAGACTAGAGATCTCTTCAGGAAAATTGGAGATATCAAGGGAATATTTTGCCCAAAGATGGGCAGAAATGATAGATACCTAGTAGATGCTGAAGGGATCAAGAAGAGATGGAAAGAATACATTGAAGAACTGTATCAAAAAAGAACTAAATGAACCAGATTACTATGATGGTGTGGTCAGCCATTCAGAATCAGACTTTCTGGAGAGCGAAGTCAAGTGGGCCTTAGGAAGCACTTCTGTTAATAAAGCTAGTGGATGTGATGGAATTCCAGTAGAACTATTCAAAACCCTAAAGGATGATGCCATCAAGGTGTTGCATTCAATATGTCAGCAAATCTGGAAGACCCAGCAGTGGCCACAGGACTGGAAAATGTCAATTCTCATCCCAATTCCCAGGAAGGGTATTACTAATGAATGTGCTAGCCATCAGACAGTTGCACTCATTTCCCATGATAGGAAGGTCATGCTTAAAATCTTGCATGCTAGGCTTCAATGTTATGCAAACCAAGAATTTCCAAATGTCCAAGCTGGATTAAGAAAAGGAAGAGGAACTACAGATCAAATTGCTAACATTCACTGGATCACAGAGAAAGCTAGGGACTTCCAGAAAAACATCTATCTCTGTTTCTTCAACTACACCAAAGGCTTTTACTGTGTGGATGATAATAAATTGTGGAAATCTCCTAAAGAGATGGAAATACCAGACCATCTTACCTGTCTCCTGAGAAACCTGTATATTGGTCAAGAAGCAACAGTTAGAACTCTGTATGGAACAGCTGATTGGTTCAAGATTGAGAAAGGATTATGACAGAGCTGTCTGCTGTCACCCTGTTGTGTATGCTGAGCAGATCATAAGAAATGCCAGGCTGGATGATTTACAAGCTGGCATCAAGATAGGTGAGAGAAACATTAACAACCTCAAATATGTAGATGATACCACTCTAATGGCAGAAAGTGAAGAGGAACTAAAGAGCCTCTTGAAGGTGAAGGAAGAGAGTGAAAGAGCCAGCTTAAGACTAAATATTCAAAACAAAACAAAACTAAGATCATGACATCTGGTCCCATTACTTCATGGCAAATAGTGGGGGGGAAAGGTGAAAGTAGTGACAGATTTCCTCTTGGGCTCTAAAATCACTGTGGATGGTAACTGCAGCCATGAAATCAGAAGACATTTGCTTCTTGGCAGGAAAGCAATGACAAACCTAGACAGTGTGTTGACAAGCAGAGACATAACTCTGCTAACAAAGGTCTGTATAGTCAAGGGTATGGTCTTCCCAGCGGTCATGTACGGTTGTGAGAGCTGGACCTTAAAGTAGGCAAAGTGCAGAAGAATTACACCCTTGAACTGTGGTGCTGGAGAAGACTTCTGAGAGTTCCTTGGACAGCAAGGAGATCAACCTAGTCAATCTTAAGAGAAATCAATCCTGAATACTCTTTGGAAGGACTGATGCTGAAGCTGAAACTCCAGTATTTTGGTGATCCGATGGGAACAGCTGACTCACTGGAAAAGTCCGTGATACTAGGAAAGATTGAGGGCAGAAGGAGAAGAGGATGTTAGAGGATGAGATAGCTGGGTGGCCTCACCGATGCAATGGACATGAACGTGGGCAGACTTTGGGAGATGGCGAGGGACAGAGAGGCCTGGTGTGCTGCAGTCCATGGGGTCACAAAGAATTGGACATGAGTGGGTGACTGAACAACTTTTCTTTGGTGCAGAGGTTCATATCCATATCCTTTACACAAACAAAAAATAATGATTTACAGACAGCACACTCCTATGTTGAAATTATTTTACTATTATATCAGTTCAGTTAAAGGTGAAAATGATCAGAGTGTAAGATTTGGGAGTTAGCCAGACTGAAGATATTGAATCATGGAATAACAAAAGTGGACACTGGAATTGGACAGATCCAGTTTTGAATCCAGGCACAATCATTCTCTAGCTTTATCATCTAAAGAATGTATTTAATCTTTGCCAGCAAGGAGATCAACCTAGTCAATCTTAAGGGAAATCAATCCTGAATACTCTTTGGGAGGACTGATGCTGAAGCTGAAACTCCAGTATTTTGGTGATCCGATGGGAACAGCTGACTCATTGGAAAAGTCCGTGATACTGGGAAAGATTGAGGGCAGAAGGAGAAGAGGATGTTAGAGGATGAGCCAGCATCAGTGTTCCTTTTAGTAAAGTGCCATGTCATTTATCTTTAAAGAGTTATTGTGGGATTAAATGAGAAGGCGTATATGAAAGGCCTAACATCATGCCTCTTTACTTCCCACTAGAAGCTAGATTAGGACTGGAAACAGATCTAAGACCTCCTGAGTCCCATATAGACTATAGTTAAACTGCTTCCTTGCGCTCCTCCTCACTTTTTGCCTGACCTGTGCTATTGATTACACTTGTATAATGCAGCTCTGTGGGCTCACTCACTTGCTGCTCTCACCCTGCCTCCAAACACAAAGCTGTCTTAAATCAAAACCAACTTCTTCCAGGCTGGCAATTAAAGAATAAGCCTCACAATAGGAAAAATGGTGTTCTTTTAGAGCCATGATTCCTTCCCCCTAGATTGAATTTCTCCTTAGTTTTTTCACCAGTATTGCTGCCCCCACTCTCTGGTTTCAGGAATGTTCTTTCCATAAACTATGGATTAAAGTATGACTATAGAAACAGTCCCTAATTTCCCCTTTACACGATGAACACAGTTATTATTCATTAAATATTTGTTAATTGCCTAGTGTACTCTTGGTACTGTTCTAAGTAAACACCCCTCCCTGCATGGAGCTTGAATTTTTACATACACCAGAAAATAATGTTTGAAAATAGGTTTACCAAACACATGAGAAAACAGAAAAGGAAAGAGATAAAATTGGTAATGGGTGAGGAAATAACCTGGCTCATAAATCTGGCTTCTTATCTCTCTTCAGCCTGTGACCTACCTCAGAATGTTTTTGACTAGTCTGTGTCTCGAAGTGTCATTAGAAATTCCTTCTTCAACATCTAGGACTGTTCTTAATCTTGATTTGACTCCTTCAAGTTGAAATGAGAAGTGTGGGACCTAGAGATATTGTATTTCAAGAATCAGCTGGTCTCAGAACTAGTTTTGCTACTTTTCAGGGGCAAGAGAGACTCCCCACTTGTTTATAGGGATGTGATCTTTCCCCATCACCTTAAAGCAACATTAAGTAAGCAACAATATCCAGTAAACATAAGATATGCCCTAGGGCTATATACATATTGCAGTGTTGGAGTGGTGGAGAGAATGGCCATGTTTAATCACATAAAAACATGCATGTAGATACTTACTCAGGCATAGAATTTTAATTGAGTTACTGGGTTTATCCTGTATTTTATTGATGACTGCACATTTGTGTGAAGAGGCTTTTCTTCCTCACATAGAACAAGATGAAAATTCATGTATTCAGGGATATTTTGGGGGATTTGTTATTTAAGATGACATTCATACTTGCCACATACAACTAATTCTGAACAGTAACATGGACCTAGAGATTATCATACTGTGTGAAGTAAGCCAGACAGAAAAAGACAGTATCATAAGATATTGCTGATACATGGAATCTAAAAAATTGATACAAATGAATGTATGTACAGACAAAAATAAACTCATTGGCATAGAAAACAAATTTATAGTTACCAAAAGAGAAATGGAGGAGAAGGATAAATTAAGAGTTTGGGATTAACATATACACACTAATGATGCTAAAGCTGAAACTCCAGTACTTTGGCCACCTCATGCGAAGAGTTGACTCATTGGAAAGGACTCTGATGCTGGGAGGGATTGGGGGCAGGAGGAGAAGGGGAGACAGAGGATGAGATGGCTGGATGGCATCACTGACTCGATGGACGTGAGTCTGAGTGAACTCCGGGAATTGGTGATGGACAGGGAGGCCTGGCGTGCTGCGATTCATGGGGTTGAAGAGTCGGACACGACTGAGCGACTGATCTGATCTGATATATGAAATATTAGATTGGTACAAATGAAATTGTGGATATGGACAGTGAATTTTAAATCATTATAACTAGGCTCAGACATCTTTATTAATCAAAATAGGAGCCATTATAATCACATTTTGCCAATGAGAAATAAATTGATTTATTCCTATAGCATAAAAATCCATGTTTTAGGATTCAGTGAATTCTTGGAAAGCATCTTCTGCATCTTGCTGGTTGTTGAAGTACTTTCCCTGCAAAAGGTTGTTGAGATGCTTGAAGAACTGGTAGTCTGTTGGTGAGAGATCAGGTGATGTGGTGGATGAGGTAAAACTTTGTAGCCCAATTCATTCAACATTTGAAGCGTTAGTTGTGTGATATGAGGTCAGGTACTGGTGTGAAGAAGAATTGGGCCCTTTCTGTTACCAATGCTTGCTGGAGGCTTTGCAGTTTTCAGTGCATCTCATTGATTTGTTGAGCATACTTCTCAGATATAATGGTTTCACCAGGATTCAAAAAGCACCGGCAGCAGACCATCAAATAGTGACCATGACCTTTTTTTTATTCAAGTGTGATGCTGGGAAAGATTGAAGGTGGGAAGTGAAGGGCACGACAGAAGATGAGATGGTTGGATGGCATCACCAACTCAATGGATATGAGTTTGAGTACACTCCAGGAGCTGGTGATGGACAGGGAGGCCTGGCATGTTGCAGTCTATGGGGTTGCAAAGAGTTGGACACAGCTGAGCGACTGAACTAAACTTGGAATGTCTTCTTGGTCCAACCATTGAGCTGGTCATTGCTGGTTGTATAAAATCCACTTTTTGTCACATGTCACAATCCAATTGAGAAATAGTTCCTTGTTGTTGCACACAATAAGAAAAGATGACACTTAAAAAACAATTTTTTAAAAATTTGCGTAAGCTCATTAGGCACCCACTTATCAAGCTTTTTCACCTTTCCAGTTTACTGCAAAATGCCAAACGATCGTAGAATGGTTGATGCTGAGTTCTTTTGCAACTTCATGTAAGAGGATCAGCTTCAATGATTGCTTTCTATTGGTTGTTTACAACCTATGATGCCTGGCCACTATACTCCTTATCTTCAAGGCTCTTGTCTCTTTTGCAAAACTTGAATTGCAACTGTATAGTAGGTTTGTTAGCAGTTCCTGGGCCAAAGGTGTTGTTGGTATTGCAAGTTGTCTCCGCTGCTTTACAACCCATTTTAAACTCAAATAAGAAAATTGCTAGAATTTGCTTTTTGTCTAACATCATTTCCATAGTCTAAAATAAATATAAAATAAGTAGCAAGTGATAAGTCATTGGCAAAAAACATAAAGCAAGAAATGTGCATTAAAATGATGCATAACAAAACCACATTTATTTAAGAATGTATTCCATTAGCAAATGGCAAATTTCAAGAATGCAAAAAAAGCAATTACTTTTGCACCAATCTAACAGGTAACTAACAAAGACTTACTGTGTTATAGTGTTATATAATATGTACATATTATATATATATAACTGAATCACTTTGCTGTATACCTGAAGCTAACACAGATTGTAAATCAACTATATTTCAATTAAAAAAAAATCTGTGTATTCTGGGATATATTGGGATTCGTTATTTAAAATGACATACATTCTTACCACATACACTCATATTTGTAACAAAACATTTTGACTGGTTTAGCTGTGTTCAGACCCTGCTAGTATCAATAACATCTCCTTCCACTTTCTTTGAGTTAGTTGTATTTTTTAATCATGCAAAGTTTTTACTGTGAGTATATTTTCCATGCATGTGCATGCTCTTTTGCCCTAGGACCCCCAAAGAATAAAATATTAGATATTTATGAGTTATTATCTTACCTTTAGTTGGAGCATAATTTGACATATGCCTTATATCTATTTTAGAGAATTATTTGAGGGATTATTCATTTATTAGATATAGAAAAAGATACATTCCCTAGAAAACAGTTTTCCAGTTTTAAATACTGTGGCAAATTGTCAGGTTCTGCCACGTTAATTTTTCAAGTGACAATGCGATTAGGATACTATCACTCTGTGTACTTTTAGGGGGATACACTGCATTGGGGGATGCTTGAAAGCTGAGTATCAGTGATTCTATCAAGCCTGGTATCTTTCTATCTTCTCAAAATTTGCCAAGAGACCTCAATTCTGAAATAATATGAAGACTGTCATAACTTTTCATCAGCTCTCTGTTTTATTGGCTTGTTTTCTTAATGTAATTTACAATACTTCATGGTTAATTCTTTTCTCCATGCTTGCAAAAACTTTTGTTAAAGGTTTTCTAACAAAGGTGAAGTTCTTTAGCACACAGGCTCTTTATAATCCTTTTTATCTACAATCAAGAGCCTCTTCTTTGGTCCTATCCTTTGTCTCTCTTTAAACATTTTCCCATTCTTTCTCCTGAATGGGGCTACCTCCATCCTTGATTACTATAAAATGCAAGAGCCTGTAGCTTTTCTCACTTATGATATTTATAATATGAGGAGGAACTGTCATGGTAAAAAACCAACAGTAGAGCTTGCATGTTTGGTGTTATATGCTCTGTGCATTTGGGTAAATTCCAACTGTGTTCTTAACTCATCTAACTTTTGTGGTCCCAAGGAGGAGAATAATATTCAATTTCTTTATATTTTCTCTTTTTCCACAGTATATTACGTGCCTATGCATATTTTCTTGAATTTGTTAATTTAATATATTCTCTTCCTGCTAATCTTATACAATTCCCTCCTCTGATACAATAGATCTTCTTGTAATCAATACTAACTCCAATAAAGTAAATGAATCTTCAGGCATAGGTTAAACAGTTCTATAAATGAAACAAAGCTTTAGTTTTTCCTATGATGTCATTTTTTTTTTACTCTGAAAACCTCTTTATTGTAAAAATAACTCTAATTAAAACCAGTTTTCATTTATACATATAAGAAACAAGGTTAATTAATGTCTTCCACATTAAGAATAATGAGTCAGTTGAGAGGAAAATTCATTTTCTTTATAGCACTTTCAATAACTGCTGTAATTAATATATTAAATTATTTCATATTCTCTTTTATATCAAAGAGAAAAATGTAAATCATATTTTTAAAAAAACAAAGTTACATTCAGATCAGATCAGTTGATCAGTCGTGTCCAACTCTTTGCGACCCCATAAATCGCAGCACGCCAGGCCTCCCTGTCCATCACCAACTCCCAGAGTTCACTGATACTCACATCCATCGAGTCAGTGATGCCATCCAGCCATCTCATCCTCTGTCTTCCCCTTCTCCTCTTGCCCCCAATCCCTCCCAGCATCAGAGTCTTTTCCAATGAGTCAACTCTTCACATGAGGTGGCCAAAGTATTGGAGTTTCAGCTTTAGCATCATTCCTTCCAAAGAAATCCCAGGGCTGATCTCCTTCAGAATGGACTGGGTGGATCTCCTTGCAGGCCAAGGGACTCTCAAGAGTCTTTTCCAACACCACAGTTCAAAAGCATCAATTCTTCGGTGCTCAGCCTTCTTCACAGTCCAACTCTCACATCCATACATGACCACTGGAAAAACCATAGCCTTGACTAGACGAACCTTTGTTGGCAAAGTAATGTCTCTGCTTTTGAATATGCTATCTAGGTTTATCATAACTTTCCTTCCAAGGAGTAAGCGTCTTTTAATTTCATGGCTGCAGTCACCATCTGCAGTGATTTTGGAGCCCCCCAAAATAAAGTCTGACACTGTAAGAAAGTTAAAAGACAGCCAACAGGATGTGGGAAAATGCAACTCACATATATGGTAAGGGTTGGCACCCCACTCCAGTACTCCTGCCTGAAAAATCCCATGAACGGAGGAGCCTGCAGTGGGCTGCAGTCCATGGGGTCTCGAAGAGTTGGACATGACTGAGAGACTTCACTTTCACTTTTCACTCTCATGCACTGGAGAAGGAAATGGCAACCCACTCCAGTGTTCTTGCCTGGAGAATCCCAGGGACAGAGGAGTCTGGTAGGCTGCAGTCTCTGGGGTTGCACAGAGTTGGACACAACTGAAGCGACTTAGCAGCAGCGGCAGCAGCATACTTCCCTAAATATATAAAGATCTCCTATAACTCAGCAAGAAAAGGAGAACTCTATTTAAAAAATGGATAAAAGACTTTACAAAATAGACAAAAGATGCTCAACATCATCTTAGACATTAGGGAAATTCAAATCAAAACCACAATGAGATATCACTTCATATCTACTAGAATGGCTATTATAATAATTTTGAAAATGCAGAAAATAACAAGTGTTGGCAAGGATGTGAGAAACCTTGTACAATGCTGATGGAAATATAAAATTTTGTAACTACTGTGGAAAATGGTTTGGTGTTTTTTCAAAAAATTGAACATAGAATTACCATATGATCCAGCAATTCCACTTTGAGGTATATACTCCAAAAAATTGATAAAAGGAACTCAAACAGATACTTGTATGCCAGTATTCATTGCAGCCTTATTAGCAATAGCCAAAGAGTATAAACACCCAGATGTCCATCAACCAGTGAATGGATAACCAAAATGTGGTGTATTTATAGTGTATGATTGTAATTATATGAAGTTTTCTAGAATAGGCAAAGTCATAGAGGTAGAAAATAGATGAGAAGTTAACAGGGGATTGAGCAAGAGAGGAGAAAAGGAGAATTATTACTTAATGGTTACAGACTTTCTATTTTGGGCCATGAAAATGTTTTGGAAATAGTGGTGATGATTTTTTAACATGGTGACTGTAATTAATATCATTTAATTGCACACTTAAAATTATTTAAATGGCTAATTTTATGCTATATATATTTTACCACCAGTTAAAAATTTAAAACAATTTCCCTGAAAGGCAAATTTAATTTAAGGAGGTATTTCATTTCTGGTGTGCTGGTAAAAATCAGTGGTTGTAATTGCTACTAATTCCAAAGAAGCCTCCCAAAAGTTTCATTTCCATAACCAACTTTTCCTTGGTTTGGGGATATGAAAAATACTTCTGAGAATTTTTTTAAAGTTATTTTCTTAGTATGCCCAGGAATACAGCCAAAAAATCCAGAATTGGCACTCTGATTTCCATTTTCAATTCAGTTCAGTACTCAGTTGTGTCCGACTCTTTGCAACCCTATGGACTGTAGCACGCCAGGCTTCCCTGTCCATCACCAGCTCCAGGAGTTTACCCAAACTCATGTCCATTGACTCGGTGATGTCATCCAACCATCTCATCCTCTGTCGTCCCCTTCTCCTCCCGCCTTCAATCTTTCCCAGCATCAGGGTCTTTTCCAATGAGTCAGCTCTTCTCATCAGGTGGCCAAAGTACTGGAGTTTCAGCTTCAACATCAGTCCTTCCAAAGAACACCCAGGACTGATCTCCTTTAGGATGGACTGGTTGGATCTCCTTGCAGTCCAAGGGACTCTCAAGAGTCTTCTCCAACACCACAGTTCAAAAACATAAATTCTTTGGTGCTCAGCCTTCTTCACAGTCCAACTCTCCATACATGACCAGTGGAAAAATCATAGCCTTGACTAGACAGACCTTTGTTGGCAAAGCAATGTCTCTGCTTTTTAATATGCTGTTTAGGTCTAACTTTTCTTCCAAGTCTTTTAATTTTATGGCTGCAGTCACCATCTGTAGTGATTTTGGAGCCCCCCAAAATAAAGTCTGACACTGTTTCCACTGTTTTCCCATCTATTTGCCATGAAGTGATGGGACTGGATGCCATGATCTTAGTTTGTGAATGTTGAGCTTTATGCCAACTTTTTTCACTCTCCTCTTTCACTTTCATCAAGAGGCTCTTTAGTTCTTCTTCATTTTCTGCCATAAGGGTGGTGTCATCTGCATATCTGAGGCTATTGATATTTCTCCCAGCAATCTTGATTCCATCTTAGGCACATTTAAAACCATACATAGTGAAATTATTTTAACGGATTCTAAGTTCTACAAGAATGGCTCATATTCTTTCTGCAGCTAAACAGTACTTAGCAAACCTATATGATTCCAGAGAGTATCCTCATTTACATTAATAGGCTTAACTGAAGTAGTAATTCAAGTAGAAGTTAGATGTTCTTTTTAAGCTGTAATAGAAAACATCAAGTTTGAAGTATTACTTGGGGATTGTTATCTTAGAGGGCGCACAAACATTTAGAGGCTTGTGTGTGTGTGTTTTTTTTTTTTTTTAAAGAGAATTTGAAACAGTGGCAACAATAAAAAGACAACTTAGGAATTGCCTCAATTTTTTTAAATTTTATTTTATTTTTAAACTTTACATAATTGTATTAGTTTTGCCAAATATCAAAATGAATCCACCACAGGTGTACATGTGTTCCCCATCCTGAACCCTCCTCCCTCCTCCCTCCCCATACCATCCCTCTGGGTCATCCCAGTTCACTAGCCCCAAGCATCCAGTATCCTGCATCGAACCTGGACTGGCATCTCGTTTCATACATGATATTTTAAATGTTTCATACATGATATTTTAAATGTTTCAATGCCATTCTCCCAAATCTTCCCACCCTCTCCCTCTCCCACAGAGTCCATAGTCCAGAGTTCTATACACCAGTGTCTCTTTTGCTGTCTCGTACACAGGGTTATTGTAATCATCTTTCTAAATTCCATATATATGTGTTAGTATACTGTATTGGTGTTTTTCCTTCTGGCTTACTTCACTCTGTATAATAGGCTCCAGTTTCATCCACCTCATTAGAACTGATTCAAATGTTTTCTTTTTAATGGCTGAGTAATACTCCATTGTGTATAGGTACCACAGCTTTCTTATTCATTCATCTGCTGATGGACATCTAGGTTGCTTCCATGTCCTGGCTATTATAAACAGTGCTGCGATGAACATTGGGGTACATGTGTCTCTTTCCCTTCTGGTTTCCTCAGTGTGTATGCCCAGCAGTGGGATTGCTGGATCATAAGGCAGTTCTATTTCCAGTTTTTTAAGGAATCTCCACACTGTTCTCCATAGTGGCTGTACTAGTTTGCATTCCCACCAACAGTGTAAGAGGGTTCCCTTTTCTCCACACCCTCTCCAGCATTTATTATTTGTAGACTTTTGGATAGCAGCCATTCTGACTGGTGTGAAATGGTACCTCATAGTGGTTTTGATTTGCATTTCTCTGATAATGAGTGATGTTGAGCATCTTTTCATGTGTTTGTTAGCCCTCTGAATGTCTTCTTTGGAGAAATGTCTATTTAGTTCTTTGGCCCATTTTTTGATTGGGTCATTTATTTTTCTGGAATTGAGCTGTAGGAGTTGCTTGTATATTTTTGAGATTAGTTGTTTGTCAGTTGCTTCATTTGCTATTATTTTCTCCCATTCTGAAGGCTGTCTTTTCACCTTGCTAATAGTTTCCTTTGATGTGCAGAAGCTTTTAAGGTTAATTAGGTCCCATTTGTTTATTTTTGCTTTTATTTCCAATATTCTGGGAGGTGGGTCATAGAGGATCCTGCTGTGATGTATGTCAGAGAGTGTTTTGCCTATGTTCTCCTCTAGGAGTTTTATAGTTTCTGGTCTTACATTTAGATCTTTAATCCATTTTGAGTTTATTTTTGTGTGTGGCGTTAGAAAGTGTTCTAGTTTCATTCTTTTACAAGTGGTTGACCAGATTTCCCAGCACCACTTGTTAAAGAGATTGTCTTTAATCCATTGTATATTCTTGCCTCCTTTGTCAAAGATAAGGTGTCCATATGTGCGTGGATTTATCTCTGGGCTTTCTATTTTGTCCCATTGATCTATATTTCTGTCTTTGTGCCAGTACCATGCTGTCTTGATAACAGTGGCTTTGTAGTAGAGCCTGAAGTCAGGTAGGTTGATTCCTCCAGTTCCATTCTTCTTTCTCAAGATTGCTTTGGCTATTTGAGGTTTTTTGTATTTCCATACAAATTGTGAAATTATTTGTTCTAGCTCTGTGAAGAATACTATTGGTAGCTTGATAGGGATTGCATTGAATCTATAAATTGCTTTGGGTAGTATACTCATTTTTTTTAGATGAGAGAACTATAATTCTGGAAAGCAAATATGTTACAGCTTCTCAAGATTCTTTGGGTTAGCACAATGAAAATCTGCAGGGCTTTATGAAAATTTAAAACTCTTTATCCTAACTAGTTGGTCATACACAATAACTTTAAAGTTTCTCATCTTTATTTTGCAAAGGAAAATGTTGAGAAATGTTAGGTTTGGATGCTCATTTTCTGCATTTCTTCTGGTCCCGTGACCTTTTTTTCACTCCATCCTACGAAATCACAAGAAGCCCTAAAAATGAGATATTCCTTTCATTCCAATCCAGCCTACCCAATCACTGTTAGCATCTGCTTGATAAATTTTCACCAATCACTGAGCAGCAGAGTTCCTTTAGGAACATTTGACTAATTAAAATGTCTCTCCCATAATGTGTAATCTGAAGAGGATGAGAAAGACAGAGAAATATTTAAGTACTAATAATTTTTGCTGGTATCTTTTGCCAAATAACAGGACAGATTGTAGAAATTTGGCTGCTGCTGTATCTCAAAGGTGTTCTTCAGCAGAGTGGGCTGCTTTACAGGATTCATAGAGCCAAATTTGGCTCCCTGCTTCCATCAACTGTAAGGAACTTTTTTATATGACATTTTTCATTTCACTTACTGATTTCATCTCTGATGTTTATTATTTTTATCTTTAGTTTACACATCATTTGATTATCCCAGGTATTAATTGTATTTTAGTCTTTTGAAGTGTTTTGTTTATGCTACCTCAAAACATTTTCTAAGAGAAAAATAGTGACACTTGGCAAATGCTTACTGTGTATTAAAACTCGTTAAGCATTTTACATGCATCAATAAATGGAATCCTTATGACCCTACATGGCAGGTTACTAGTATTACCTGCATTTTTTAGAAGAGGAAACTGAGGCACAGAAAAGGTTGAGATACACAGCCTTTATATAATGGAGCTAGGAATCTTGGCCCCAGACCTCATGCTCTACCATTACATCATATTGCTTTGTCTAGTATATTGAAAATCTCTTCCTATATTTTTTACCAAATTGGCTAATTGAATTCTCATTAATTGTATTAATCATAGTGCAACCTCTTTTATCTGTTCACCAAATATTTATCCTATTTGTATGTGTTGTATCAGCTGTATCAGAGCCTATTTGTATCAGTTGCTCTTAAAGTTGTTAGAAGTAGTGAGGTCTGAGATTTTTTTTTTAGTGGGTAAATGGGTTAAATCTTAAGGGAAAGATTTACTATGAAGTCAGTGAAACTTAAGCTTCATCTGCACAAGAGCTTTCCAAAACCCTGGGAGTGGTCCCAAGTCAATGTTAGCATTGTCAAATGCTTTTGTAAATTAAAAAAAAATTAGATATCATTAACAGCAATAGGTCAAGATTGCTATCTCTTACTACATCCACTCACTCTCTGTCACACTTTCAGTATTAGGCAGCATTGGAGTGGCCAGAATTATTCTGGGGATCCAGTTAAAGGGAAGTGGAGTCAAGAACACATTCAGCTTGAGTTTTGCATAATATATATATATGAAGTTTGCCGTCACTTTCTTACATTACTAAGTTATTATCCCACTGTAGGAATAATTTCCAGGATAAATTTTGAGTAGAAGCAATGAATTAGCCTTTTGAATAGTTTAATAATGCAATTAATAAAGAGGAATACAACATATGAACACATTGGGAAAATATTTTAATTTGATATGAGTACTGAAATTGATGATAACATAACTCTAGGATAAATTGATTAATGGATATCACTGAGTCAGTGAATATGTTAGGTTAGACTCTAGACAGGAAAACAAGAAATATGCTGAGATCATAGAGCACATACAGGAAACACACTGAAAAGGGTTTCCCACAGATGACAATAACTTTAAAAATATAGATGACACAAACAAAAACAAATTGTGATGCTAAAAAAATAAAAACTATTTTAAGTGATTAAAACTATCTTATTTGATCATGTTAGAGGAAAGTCTGAATTTTTTTTACTTATCATAGAAAATTTATAAAACCATTATCATCTCAAGAGGTTTTGAAAGAATATGCTGTCAAAACTATAGGAAACACCTATTTTAACAGCACTTCAGGCAGTTACTTCTGTATTTAATTTTGTATTCATAACACTGTAGTTTTTCTTGCAAAGAGCTTATTTTTCTGGATGTGGAAAAGAAGCTTCAAAGGCTTCATTGATTTGCTCATATTCACAAAGGTCTAAAGTTCAATATCCAGAATTCAGGTTTAGTTTGACCAATTTTACTCTTTTCTCCCCTACACTTCATTGCATTCCATACCTAAGATCTGTTATTAAAGCAAAATCTGGAAATGTATAATTAAATGAAAACAACACTAGATTTTAACGGACTGGCATGATCTTGTAAGGATATCTTGTTTGAACTCCTGTAAAGCTATAAAGATCATCTCAATGAACACTTAATAATGGTCTAAACTTAGACTTCACAAGTTTGGTGTTTGTAAACATTCAGGGATGTGACAAAGGGGGTTGCTTATTAAGCAAATAAGGCATGTCCACAGAGGTAAAAGAGAATGTGTAAGGAATAGAACGTGCTGTTTTCAAGCCCTTTGTTTTATTTTTGTTTGACAGTTTCCTTTGACCCTTTATTTTCAGTAGGCTTAACTGAATGCATTAGGTTTTAGAGACATGTCACTGAATCATGTGTCTAGTCTTCAAGCTATAAAAGTTTTTGCATATACATTGTGCTTCTCATTGGTTGTTGTGTCTTCAAATCCATCAAGTTATCACGTTAACCTGGGAGGTCTTATTATGTACATATTCTTTATTATATTCCAGGTACTAAGACGTTTTATTGAATATCAGGCACTAAGTTTCTTACATATGTTAATTCATGTTATAGTCATATTAATCTTTCGAGATTGGCATTATTATGATCATTCCCAGATGGAAATTGAGGCATAGAAAAGTTAAGTAGCTTGTTCAAAGCCATGCAGCTGATTCAATGGGACTCAAATCCAGACTTTGGTGCCTGAGCCATTAACCAGGCACTATATTACTCCCTTTATCATATCTTTGAGAGGGATAATGCTGTTTGCAAGATTTTACTTGGATATATTTATTCAGTATGAAGGCTGTAGCTGTAGGTCATGTTCTATAAGCAGTTGGTTCCTTTTCTTTGTCTTTGCTGCTGCTAAGTCACTTCAGTCGTGTCCGACTCTGTGAGACCCCATAGATGGAAGCCCACCAGGCCCTGCCATCCCTGGGATTCTCCAGGCAAGAACACTGGAGTGGGTTGCCATTTCTTCCTCCAATGCATGAAAGTGAAAAGTGAAAGTGAAGTCGCTCAGTCGTGTCCAACTCTTAGCGACCCCATGGACTGCAGCCCACCAGGCTCCTCCATCCATGGGATTTTCCAAGCAAGAGTACTGGACTGGGTTGCCATTGCCTTCTCTGAGTTTCTTTGTCTTTATTTCCACTAAATTAAAAATTCTTTCATCATAATTATAGGTTCTTGGAAATGGCAGCAACTGTTTGTTGGCACTGTCACGTAGTTCCAGATTTTCAACTGCATAGTCGATCCAGAAATATGAAGAAATTTTCCACTGAAACTTATTTTGAGCTTTCTGAAAGATGCTACATAGGCAAAGTTACACACAAAACCTAAAATCTTCAATTTGGTAGATATAGCCAGTGGTTTTCCAATTTACTTTTTAGATGGTACCCAGCTTTGAAAGTACAACCCATTTTCTAATGCAAGGTTTGTATTTGGTTTTTAAAAAGTCAGATGAAACTGGAACCTATTATACAGAGTGAAGTAAGCCAGAAAGAAAAACACCAATACAGTATACTAACGCATATATATGGAATTTAGAAAGATGGTAACAATAACCCTGTGTACGAGACAGCAAAAGAGACACTGATGTATAGATCAGTCTATGGACTCTGTGGGAGAAGGAGAGGGTGGGGAGATTTGGGAGAATGGCATTGAAACATGTATAATGTCATGTATGAAACGAGTCGCCAGTCCAGGTTCAATGCACGATACTGGATGCTTGGGGCTGGTGCACTGGGACGACCCAGAGGGAGGGTATGGGGAGGGAGGAGGGAGGAGGGTTCAGGATGGGGAACACAGGTATACCTGTGGCGGATTCATTTCGATATTTGGCAAAACTAATACAATATTGTAAAGTTTAAAGATAAAATTAAATTTAAAAAAAAGTCAGATTTCTTTCTCTGGCTGGCATTGAACTCTTAGTGGTCAAGTTGAATGTCCCACCACTTGCACTTTTAAAGAAATCCTGATATCCCCAGTCTCAATATCAAAATTGTTCCGTTTTGGCCACAAGGTGATAAATTCAGACTATTCAAGATACAGGATGTATTTTAAACAGATATCTTGAGCACACCACTTTGAATAAGATAAGTCATTTCCTGGTATTATTAATTTAAGAAGATGAAATCTTGTCCAACTTCTCAAAACCTCATATGAACACCTGTTCTTTCAATAGCTGGCATTCTTTTTTCCATTTCATTTTATATTTAGTAAATATGCATTTCATATTACTTATAAAGGTAAACCACCTTTACCTTTATGACACCCAAATGGGTGGGTCATAGGGAAGAGTCCTGCCAAAATGTGGTTCACTGGAGGAGGAAATTGCAACCCACTCCAGCATTCTTGTCTGGAGAACCCCAGGGATAGTATGAAAAGGCAAAAATGTATGACACTGGAAGATGAGCCCCTCAGGTCAGAAGGAGTCTAATATGCTACTGGGGAAAAGTAGAGGACAATTACTAATAGCAGCTAGAAAGAATGAAGCGGTTGGACCAAAGCAGAAATTATGTTCAGTTGTGGATGTGTCTAGTGGTGGAAGTCAAGTCTGATGTGGTAGTCAAGTCTGATGTGGTAAAGAACAATATTTCATAGGAAACTGGAATATTAGGTACATGAATCAAGGTACATAGGAAATGGTCAAGTAGGAGAAGATGGCAAGATTGAACATGGACATATTAGGTATCAGCAAACTAAAATGGACAGGAATGGGTGAATTTAATTCATATGACCATTATATCTACTACTGTGGGCAAGAGTCCCTTATAAATGAAGCAACTGAGTGCAAATGCACACAATGTTCATATATGATGATAGTCTGAACTGAAATATTTCTGTTACCATTTGTCATCACTTTTATGCTTTTCTGAATTACTCTAAGTCACTGATCTATTTTTGTTGATACAATACAACACTATGACAATAATTTAAAATACCAACTTTATGCAAAAGATGTGAAAATTCCTTAGCTGAGACTAATTCAACTTGTTAACTTTGACTATAGCTATTCTTGCTTCTCTTCAATATAACTTAAGGAAATAATGATGATTAAGAAGAACAATATTTAGGGGGTGGTAATAATTAATCTTGCATTTGACATTTATGAAGTGTAGGTGAACAAAACTAAATACTTACTTTTTCTTTTGAAACTGCCAGACCACCATGGACCACTTGATAATATGCAGGCAGTAGTGTTCTGGTAATTGTTTAACATCAGGCTCCTGGAGGGAGGGTCCCTGATTTGTAGCATTTGCCAGATTTTGTGGAGTAAATACTTCCACTATGGAAAAGGAGTATGTCAAAGCTGTATATTGTCATGCTGCTTATTCAATTTATATGCAGAATACATCATGAGAAATGTTGGGCTGGAGGAAGCACAAGCTGGAATCAAGATTGCCAGGAGAAATCTAAATAACCTCAGATATGCAGATGACACCACCCTTATGGCAGAAAGTGAAGAGTAACTCAAAAGCCTCTTGATGAAAGTGAAAGAGGAGAGTGAAAAAGTTGGCTTAAAGCTCCACATTCAGAAAACTAAGATCATGGCATGTGGTCCCATCACTTCATGGCAAATAGATGGGGAAACTGGAAACAGTGTCAGACTTTATTTTTGGGGGCTCCAAAATCACTGCAGATGGTGATTGCAGCCTAGATAGCATATTCAAAAGCAGAGACATTACTTTGCCAACAAAGGTCTGTCTAGTCAAGGCTATGGTTTTTCCAGTGGTCCTGTACGGATTTGAGAGTTGGACTGTGAAGAGAGCTGAGCGACGAGGAATTGATGTATTTAAACTGTGGTGTTGGAGAAGACTCTTGAAAGTCCCTTGGACTGCAAGGAGATCCAGCCAGTCCATCCTAAAGGAGATCAGTCCTGGGTGTTCTTTGGAAGGACTGATGCTAAGGCTGAAACTCCAATACTTTGGCCACCTCATGTGCAGAGTTGACTCATTGGAAAAGACCCTGATTCTGGGAGGGATTGGGGGCAGGAGGAGAAGGGGACGACAGAGGATGACATGGCTGGATGGCATCACCGACTCGATGGACATGAGTTTGAGTAAACTCCAGGAGTTGGTGATGGACAGGAAGACCTGGCGTGCTACGATTCATGGGGTCACAAAGAGTTGGATACAACTGAGTGACTGATCTGAACTGAACTGATGACCAATTTCAAGCTACTACCAGCTTTTAAAATTCCTCAATACTTAACAGTTGGTTCTCACACCGTCAGAGTTGCATTAGCTTGTTCCAGCATCCATTGCAGGGACCATGCACTCATCTTGAAAAACCTAGATCAAAGAGAGAAATGTGATAACTATTCTGAATTAAAAACTAAGGCTTAAACTGTAAGACTTCCTTTTTTTTACTTCAATTTGTGTGTGTGTGTATGTCTTAGAACTGGCTTATTAGATGCAACTAATTATATTTATAATTCAGCAGAGATCCTAGTTTTGAAACCAAAGTAAAATTTTATATTTATACCTTGATTTTATTAAATATGTGAATTAAATTGGAAAATAACTAGAGCTTAAATACTTAAACCAAAATAAGACAGAATTTATTTAAATCTGTGAAAAGTCAGTATATAGTGAGTTGAGCTGTACTTCTCAATAAAGACATGTTCAACTCCTAACCCTTCCCTCCCTTCTCATACTATAAATGTGATTGTATTTAGAAATAGGGTTTTGCAGATGTAATCAAGTTAAGAATCTCAAGATATAGATGTGAATTTAGAATTGGTCCTAAATCCAATGAGTGGTGTCCTTATAAGAGAAAGGACACAGAAGCACAGACATTGTGAGGAGCAGGGCATGTGAAGACAAAGGCAGAGACTGGTCCTGCTGCCACAAACCAAGGAACACCAGGAACCACCAGAAGCTGAAGTGGCAAGGAAGAACTCTTCAGGGAGCATGATGATGCCAGCTCCTTGATTTCAGACTTCTAGTCTCCAGAACTGTGAGAAAATAAAATTTTGTTCTTTTAAGAGACCAAGTAATTTGTTACAGCAGCCCTGGAGACTAATACACAGTATATCAAATTAGTAGTAAAACAAGGAAAAATACTATTTGGCTAGTTTGTTTTAAACTGAGTTACACAACCCTTCAATTTATTTATTTGTTTTTATACTGAATAAGAGTTTTATTTCTACCACTATTAATTTAAATGTAAAATTACTATTTGTTGATAAAAAGTAATTAACCATTAAATAGAATAATAGTAACTGTTAAGACTTACTGTTGCTATTAAGATCATCGCCCTAAGTACCATAACTAACTCAATTGAGTATCATAACTAATTTATTTAGGAAACTGACACTCATAATATCAAATAAATGCCTAAAGACATTAAGCAAGTCATTTCCATGAATAAATTTGGCTGGATCTGGTGTGCAATAGTATATGAAGAGGTCTCTGGGAACTGGAGTGCTCATGCTGCACATGAAAGAGGACTTAGCTATTGAATTCTGCCTTCTTGTTGCTGGTGGAAATGTGAGTTGCCAGACCCCAGATTTTTCTGAGGAGAAGCTAGGAGTCCAGATTTTTATGTGATATTCCTGAAATTTTAAATTTGCCTCAAAAAAAGTGTTCAAAAAAGGAAAGGGAAAAAGATAGAAGAGAAAAAGACTAGAGACAAGCTATCTGCTTTTGGACAAATATGTGACCTCTTCTTTATAAAATAATTTGTGTTTAAAAATTTGAGTCCATTTAATTTTGGAAACTGGACTTTTTTTGTATGTCATCAATTAGCAATGCCTCACAGTAGAGTAGATTTAAAATTCTGTGTCCTTTTTTTAAAACTGAAGTATAGCTGATTTACAATGTTGTGTTAGTTTCAGGTGGACAGCAAAGTGATTCAGCTGGTTCCTTGTGCTAGGCAACATGTCCTTGTTGGTTATCTATTTTACATATAGTAGTGTGTATATATTACTTTGCCAACAAAGGTTCATCTAGGCAAGGCTATGGTTTTTCCTGTGGTCATGTATGGATGTGCAAGTTGGTGAGTTGGACTGTGAAGAAGGCCGAGCGCCCAAGAATTGATGCTTTTGAACTGTGGTGTTGGAGAAGACTCTTCAGAGTCCCTTGGACTGCAAGGAGATCCAACCAGTCCATTCTGAAGGAGATCAGCCCTGGGATTTCTTTGGAAGGAATGATGCGAAAGCTGAAACTCCAGTACTTTGGCCACCTCATGGGAAGAGTTGACTCATTGGAAAAGACTGATGCTGGGAGGGATTGGGGGCAGGAGGAGAAGAGGAAGACAGAGGATGAGATGGCTGGATGGCATCACTGACTCTATGAATGTGAGTCTGAGTGAACTCTGGGAGTTGGTGATGGACAGGGAGGCCTGGCGTGCTGCGATTCATGGGGTCGCAAAGAGTCGGACATGACTGAGTGACTGATCTGATCTGATCTGATATATTAATCCCAAATTCCAAACTTATTCCTCCTCCACCTTTCCCCTTTAGTAATCATAAGTTTATTTTCTATGTCTGTGGGTCCATTTCTGTTTTGAATATCACTTGTATAATTTTTTTAAGATTCTGCATGCCAGTGATACCATATGATGTTAGTCTATCTGGCAACTTCACCTAGTATGATAATCTCTAGGTCCATCCATGTTGCTGCAAATGGCATTATTTCATTTTTAATGGCTGAGTAATAGTCCATTGTTTTGGAATATTGCATACCTTAGCTACTAGAGCTCATCAATGAATTTGGTAAAGTTGCAGAATACAAAATTAATACACAAAAATCTCATATATTCCTATACACTAACAATGAAACATCAGAAAGAGAAATTAAGCAAACAATCCCATTTACCATTGTGTCAAATTCCTAGGAATAAATAAGAATAAACCTACCTAAGGAGGCAAAAGGCTTATACTCCAAAAACTTTAAGACACTGAAGAAAAATGGATGATGACACAAACATGGAAGATAGTACCATGGTCTTGGATTGGAAGAATCAATATTGTCAAAATGACTATACTACTCAAGGCAATCTACAAAGTCAGTGTAATCCCTATCAAATTACCAATGGCATTTTTCACCTAACTAGAGCAAAGTCTCTGTCCTTTACCATCTTATTAAAGTAGCTAGAGTGGTCAATGATCTATGAAGAGAAGAAAATCTTAAATGTCTGGGGAACTCATTTTCTAAAACCATTTTGAAATTAAGGCTTTCAAATAATGAAAATCTTTTGTTCTTAAAAACAATATCTAATTTATTCTATAAATTTGGTTTCTCATATATAATGTTTTAAGAGACCAGACTGTGTCAGTAATAAGAGTTGTTATTTTGTGAATGATGTGGCCTCTCATCTCTTGTTTGAAGCCTATAAATTTTAGGACTAGTTTTTGTGTCTTAAAAACATTAACCCTCTCAGTTGAAAGAAAGTTCATTTTCTCAATTTTAAACTTACATTTGGGACAGATATTTTTAGCTGTGAGGATAAAGGTGAATGGTTTGCTTTGCTGGTGTCATGCTGTCTTTAAATTTCATGAAAAGAAGGAATTAGGAACAACTTCTGGACAATGTACTGCAGCACATAGCAACTGAGGTTAATTTATTTTGATTCTTTATTGCTGCCTACTGTGAGGTTACAATAGATGGATGACAGTTTACATTATCCAGAGACACAGCCCTCATCAGAGAGCTGAAGACACTGTCAAAGGAGCTATAGGTCAGTGCTCAGGGTGCAGAGGTTTTGAGACAATGCATAGAAGTGGGCCAGACAAGGTCTGGCTGCAAAGGGAGCAAACCAATGAGTTATTACAGTTCAGTTCAGTTCAGTCGCTCAGTCGTGTCCAACTCTGCGACCCCATGAATGGCAGCACGCCAGGCACGACTGAGCCACTTCCCTTTAACTTTCACCCATTGGAGAAGGAAATGGCAACCCACTCCAGTACTCTTGCCTGGAGAACCCCAGGGACGAGGGAGCCTGGTAGGCTTCCATCTATGGGGTCTCACAGAGTCAGACACGACTGAAGCGACTTAGCAGCAGCAGCAGGCCTCCCTGTCCATAACCAACTTCCGGAGTTCACTCAAACTCACGTCCATCGTGTCAGTGATGCCAACCAGCCATCTCATTCTCTGTAGTCCCCTTCTCCTCCTGCCCCCAATTCCTCCCAGCATCAGAGTCTTTTCCAATGAGTCAACTTTTCACATGAGGTGGCCAAAGTACTGGAGTTTCAGCTTTAGCATCATTCCTTCCAAAGAACATCCAGGACCGATCTCCTTTAGAAAGGACTGGTTGGAGCTCCTTGCAGTCCAAGGGACTCTCAAGAGCCCTTTCCAACACCACAGTTCAAAAGCATCAATTCTTAGGCACTCAGCTTTCTTCACAGTCCAACTCTCACATCCATACATGACCACTGGAAAAATCAAAGCTTTGACCAGACGGACCTTTGTTGGCAAAGTAATATCTCTGCTTTTTAATATGCTATCTAGGTTGGTCATAACTTTTCTTCCAAGGAGTAAGCGTCTTTTAATTTTATGGCTGCAGTCACCATCTGCAGTGATTTTGGAGCCCAAAAAGATAAAGTCTGACACTGTTTGCACTGTATCCCCATCTATTTCCCATGATGTGATGGGACCACGTGCCATGATCTTCGTATTCTGAATGTTGAGGTTTATGCCAACTTTTTCACTCTCCTCTTCACTTTTATCAAGAGGCTTTTGAGTTCCTCTTCACTTTCTGCCATAAGGGTGGTGTCATCTGCATATCTGAGGTTATTGATATTTCTCCCAGCAATCTTGATTCCAGCTTGTGCTTCTTCCAGCCCAGCGTTTCTCATGATGTACTCTGCATATAAGTTAAATAAGCAGGGTGACAATATACAGCCTTGACGTACTCCTTTCCCAATTTGGAACCTTTGTTGTTCCATGTCCAGTTCTAACTGTTGCTTCCTGACCTGCATACAGGTTTCTCAAGAGGCAGGTCAGGTGGTCTGGTATTCCCATCTCTTTCAGAATTTCCCACAGTTTATTGTGATCCACACAGTCAAAGGCTTTGGCATAGTCAGTAAAGCAGAAATAGATGTTTTTATGGAACTCTCTTGCTTTTTCCATGATCCAGCAGATGTTGGCAATTTGATCTCTGGTTCCTCTGCCTTTTCTAAAACCAGCTTGAACGTCTGGAAGTTCATGGTTCACGTATTGCTGAAGCCTGGCTTGGAGAATTTTGAGCATTACTTTACTAGCATGTGAGATGAATGCAATTGTATCATAAAGGTAAATGAGAGAAAGTTCGGCCATTTCTACAAAGTACCAATACTGATCAAAAATGGTGAAGGAAAGACAACTGTGCCTCATGGAGCAAAAGAATAGGATTTACAGGGAGGTTTAATTTAAAATCATTTAAATAAATATAGCCAGTTGGGAGAAATATTGAAATACATTGAATAAATTTAAATATAACTATAAAGAGAAAATATGCCTAATTATTTGGAGTTCTCTGAGGAAGCACATGAATTTATGAAAAATGAACTATAAGATTGGGAGGTGAGTGACAAATGTTTGCTATAGAGAAAGAGATGGCTTGGGACAAAAATCCAAAGGAAGGATGAGTGAATATTTTTCTTAAGAAGAAAAAGACAAAGATTTCTTCTTAAGAGAACGTATTATTCAATATTTTCAAATTAAGAGATAAAAAGTAACCTAAAGGAGGTGGACAATGTAAATATCCATTTTTCATTTGATTATATATTATTTATGACTCAAATAGCCTGGTCAATTGATACATATCCTAACATATCTGTGTGAGCAAAACAAAAGCAGATGAAGTTCCTCTCCTACATTTACTATGCTAGTTTATTTTTTTTTAATTGTTAGCAAAATATATATGTGCATAGTCTGAAAAGTACAATAAGACTAAAACTTACAGCAATAGCAGTTCTTTGATTCAATCTTTCCTTTCTTTCTGATCATCTTAAGAGACAACCATTTTCTATTCATTTATCCATGATCCTCTAGCTTTACTTGAATACATTTAAATAATGTAATTACTCTGGGATTCTTGATTGATCAGTTTTAGACATTATCAGTGTTATACATAATACTGTAGATGCAGGCTTCTGAGTCAGTTACCACACACCACTTTTGTTTTTCTAATAGAAGTTGTCCTGAGTCTTGAATAAAGCAATTATCCCTTTGCATCTGGGATATTATATACAAGTCTAGTAAATGGACCTCAAGAAAAGAACTAAAATGGCTAAAAGGTTGGATGTATGCTGCTTGTAGGATGACTGAAAAGGGAGGACAGACCACAGCTAACACAGGGCATGAATAATGTCTAAAATATATGTAAGAGGAATCCCACCTGATCTGGGCACCTGAACTAAGCAATTATGGCAAGATTGTGGGATACAAGGTTAATACACAAAAGTCAGTTGCTTTCTCATATACCAGAAATTAAAAAGTAGAATTTGAAATTAGTAACAGAATATCATTTACATTAGCACCTTCAAAAATGAAATACTTAGGTTTAAGTCTAGCAAAATATGTGAAAAATCTAGAAAATGAGGAAAACTACAAACTGATGAAAGAACTAAATAAATGAAAATATTACATGTTCATGAACAGGAAGAATCAATATTGTCAAGTCGTTAATTCTTCCCAAGTTGATCCATAGACTTAACACAGTCCTGGTCAAAATCCTTGCAAGTTATTTTCTGGATATCCACAATATGATTCTAAAGTTTACATGGAGAGGCAAAAGAGGCAAAAGCTACCAGTGTAGCTGATGTAGTATTCAAAGAGAATAACAAAGTTAAAGAACTGTCATTACTTAACTTCAAGCTTACTATGCTGCTGCTGCTGCTGCTGCTGCTAAGTCGCTTCAGTTGTGTCCGACTCTGTGAGACCCCATAGATGGCAGCCCACCAGGCTCCCCCGTCCCTGGGATTCTCCAGGCAAGAACACTGGAGTGGGTTGCCATTTCCTTCTCCAATGCATGAAAGTGAAAAGTGAAAATGAAGTCGCTCAGTTATGTCCAACTCCTAGAGACCTCATGGACTGCAGCCTACCAGGCTCCTCCACCCATGGGATTTTCCAGGCAAGAGTACTGGACTGGGGTGCCATTACCTTCTCCCAAGCTTACTATAAGGTTGCAGTAATCAAGACAGCATGATATTCATGAAAAAACAGACAAATAGATCATTTGAACAGACTAAAGAGCTTACAAATAGACCACAAAAATGTGATTAACTGATCTGAGACAAAGGAAAAAGGCAATAAACTGGAGCAGAGATAGTCTTCTGAACAAATGGTATGGGGAAAACTGTACATTCACATGCAAGAAAAAAATGAATTAGGCACTAACTTATACTCTTCATTAAGTTAATTCAAAATGATCAAAGCCTTAACTGTAAAACACAAAACTATAAAACTTCTAGAAGATGACATAAAAGAAAATCTAGATGACCTTGGATTTGATGTTAGCTACAATACTAAAGGCATAATTTACAAAAGAAACAATTGATAAACTGTTTTTCATTAAATTAAAAAATTTTTGCTCTGCAAGAGACACTGTCAAGAGAATGAAAAGACAAGCCACAGACTGGAAGAAAATATATGGAAAATACATGTCTGATAAATGACTATTTTACAAAATATACAAAGAACACTTAAAATTTAACAAACAGGAAAACAGACAACCTGATTAAAAAACTGGCGGACAACTTAACAGACACCTAACCAGAGAGTTTATACAGATGGCAAATAAGAATATGAAAATATGCCCCATATTTTATGTAATCAGGGGATTGTAAATTAAAACAACAGTGAGGTACCACTACATACCTATTAGAATATGGCCAAAATCAGAAACACTGATGACACCAAATGTTGGCAGGCTGTGGAGCAACAAGAACTCTCGTTCACTGCTGGTGGTACAAGTCACTTTGAGAGATAGTTTGGCAGTTTGTTGTAAAACTAACATGTTCTTATCGTATGATTTAGCAGTTATATTCCTTGATTTTTACTCAACGGAGTTGAAAATTCACCTGCACACAAATAGCTATTCTTAGATGTTTATGACAGCTTTCTTCATACTTGCCAAAACTTGGAATCAACCAAGAGGCCCTTCAGTAGGCAAATGGATAAACTGTGGAATGGAATGGAATATTATTTACCACTATAAAGAAAGGAATCATTAAGCAATAAAAAGACATGGAGAAACTTTAAATGCATATTACTATATGAAAGAAGCCAGCCTGGGAAAGCTGCATACTGTATGATTCCAACTATACATGTTCTGGAGGCATTATAAATCTGTCCAAACTGATAGAATGTATAACACCAAGAGTGAACCATAATGTAAACTATGGAGTTTGATGATGACATGTCAGTGTAGGGTCATCAGTTGATGAACTGCAAAAAATGTGCCATGCTGGTGGAATACATTGATAGTGGGGGAAGCTATGCACATGTATATGTGCAGGAGTTTATGGGAAATGTTTTTACCTTTCACTCAGTTTTTCTGTGAACCTAAAACTCTTCTAAAAATCAAATTCTATTTAATAAAAAATTAAGTAATGCCAGGAGAAAATAAGTCAATATAAAAAATGAAGCACAGGTTCATATCTTGATAAGCAGTATACTGTTTCTCCTACTTCTTCCTATTTCTGCATTTCTGTATTGAATGCATAATATCAAACTTAAATTTATTTACTAGGACACGAGGCGAGGGATAGGCCCATGAATGTCACTTTAAAAAATGAGAACAAGAGAAAACAAGATCTTCACACCTTTTAATGCTGACTAGCAGCATGCAAATACAAGGATACACTGTATTTTCAGATAGGATCAGTCAACATTCATTGTCATGTGAATTTGCTGCTACTGCCAAATATATCAGTCAAAGGTTAATTTATTTAAGCATAATTTTGGAAAAGGGATTAAAGATGTTACTACATCGCAGGTAGCACACATTATTTCTCAAAGTAGTGAAATGATAAAGGGAATCAAATAAGAGGAATATGTCAGGAACAGAAAATAGATAGGAACCAAAGTGTTTTAAGTAATAAGTGATGTTTCTCTGGAAAATAAATACCATAGAAGATTCCAATAATTAGAAGAAGTAATTGTAAATTTGAAAATAAATTTAAGGTGAGAATTGGTAAACCAAGGCCTTTCCCTATGTAGACATTCATTCTGAATATGTTTCCTAGGGAATTATGTATATATTTCTATATTAAATATGTTTATATTATATTGTATTAAATATATTTCTATATTGTCTGGAAGTAAGTAGAAGAAATATATGCTTTCCTCCTTGTAATTATCAGTACAAATATATATTTTAAATACCCTAGTGTTGAATTTGCATTTGCCCTGCATACTCTGCAGTTCAGTCTAGTTTACATACACATAAAACTTGCTTCTCCGAAGTCTTTAAAATATACAACTGTCAAGTAGAGAAGAAACTTTTGATAGGATTTTTTTTTTGAAATGCTAATAGGAATTTTGTATTGCTGTTGATTATGAATTCAGTTAACATCTTGTGTAAAAAAATTTTTTTCTAAGGTTAATAAGGATTTTTAAAAGATTTGAGGATAAGAAAGTTCCTTAACAGAAGTATCCATAAGTATGGGGAAAAAATAGCACCATTGTCTTTCTCCTAAATTGCCTTTCCTTCTTTTTTTTGGGGGGGGGGGTGGGTATACAAAAGAACCATTCTTATATGAAAATGTGACCTTTTTAGGATTATAAATGTCAAAACATGGCCTTTTTATTTTTCCAACTTTCTGACAGGCAAATATCTAATTTATTTACTAATGTCAGCTTTTTCACATTTGTGTTCCTAGCTCTTACCTCAGTGCTTGACACATTAAGACCCTCATAAATGTTGATTGAATTTCAAATGAATTCTTTGAAAAGATTTAGCTGTTCAAATCATAGATATTATTCCTATCATTATCACATTGCCATGATCAGACATTTACTAAGAACCCTTTGTTGAAGTAGAAGAAAGTGTAATATGTCCATGAAACCACATACTGTGAGAAAGGTAGAGTCTTGCAGCATAAAAGTTTAAACTGGAAAATAAAATGAGGGTTAATTAGTGGAAAAAGTGTTAAGTCACTCAGTTGTGTCCAAATCTTTGAAACTCCATGGACTGTAGCCCACCAGACTCCTCTGTCCTTGGAATTCTCCAGGCAAGAATACTGGAGTGGGTTGCAATTCCCTTCTCCAGAGGATTTTCCTGACCCAGGGTCTCTTGCATTGCAGGCAGATTCTTTGTCATCTGAGCAACCAGGGAAAGGACATATATTTTCCAGCTATGTCACTACAGTCACATTATACTATTAATGTAATACATTACATTAGTACTGAGTGATCTAGGTTGTTCTAGAGGCAGACACTGGAGCAAAGATTCCAGTGCAAAGAGAAGAACCACAAAATGAAATAGGGATGGAAGAAAGCTGATAGAGGATACATATCTTGCAAGTTATTACTGCTTGGAACTCTGGGAGTCAATGTGAAATTTAAGTCACAGAATTATCGCACCTGTGGATGCAGGAGTTGGAGTATTTATATTCAGTCTTTCTGAGTCATGGGTTGAGCATTGCTCCCAGGTGGTGTTAATTCCCTGGCATGCACAGCCTACCAATCAAGAAGTAGAATCCGGTCACCAGAAAAAGCCCTCAGGCACAGAGAAGCAGAAATCTTGCATTTTGGAAAGGTGCCAGTGATAATTGAAATGGTAAAGCAAATAGAAAAGAGTTGGGCAGAGATTGTATCTGATACAAATATTATTCTACTCTGAAAGGAATAAAGACACTATGGGATAGCCTATTCCAGGTCTTAGGGCAAGAACAATTTAGATAGTTTTGGAAAAAGTTTTGCTAGAAAAGAGACATTTTAAAGGTTATTGTGGCAGTGCTAAAATTGTAGTAATATAAGCATCAAAATAATAATGATGATTATTGTGGCCAACTGGAATGAGTTGAGTCTGTATAAGTCACAATAATCATTATTTTGTTGATTACATCAAATATGAATTCATAATAATATAAAGTATACAAAAGAGTTGTTACAACTTTATAGTTGTAACAGAAGAGTGAATGGAATAGAGAATGTCTAATTTTTATTTAAAAAAAAAAGGCAAATGCTAATATAGTTGAGTGTGCCTCTGCTTATGAAGCATAGATAGGTACTCCTTTCCAGCCAACACAGGGATTCAGGAGTACTTTTATTGTTACTGGTATAAGTAGCAGTCACACTAAACACTAGTTGTACTGGTGGTCACACATTGTAACCAGTCCGGAAGACAACTGAGCTGTGAATCAGCATCAGTGATCATACACAATAGCCAAGGAAGACCAGGGCTTGACTGTGTGCTCAAGATGATAAATTAGCTCCATGAGATAAAGAAGAGACTGTATTGCAAATTCAAACTTAAATTGAAGAAAGTAGGAAAAGCCACTAGACCATTCAGGTATGACCTAAATAAAATCCCTTATGATTACAGTGTAAGTAACAATGTATATTCAAGGGATTAGATCTGATAGAGTGCCTGAAGAGCTGTGGACAGGAGTTCATAACATTGTACAGGAGGTGGTGATCAAAACCATTCCCCAAGAAAAAGGAATGCAAAAAAGCAAAATGGTCATCTGAGGAGGCCTTATAAACAGCTGAGAAAAGAAGAGAAGCAAAAGGCAAAGGAGAAAAGGAAAGCTATAGCCATTTGAATGCAGAGTTCCAAATAATATCAAAGCCTTCCTCAGTGATCAATGCAAAGAAATAGAGGAATACATTAGAATGGGAAAGACTAGAGATCTTGTCAAGAAAATTAGAGATATCAAGGGAACATTTCATTCAAAGATGGGCACAATAAAGTATAGAAATAGTATGGACCTAACAGAAGCAGAGGATATTAAGAAGAGGTGGTAAGAATACATAGAAGAACTATACAAAAAAAGATCTTCATGACCCAGATAACCACAATGGTGTGATCACTCACCTAGAGCCAGACATCCTGGAATGTGAAGTCAAGTGGGCCTTAGGAAGCATCACTATGAACAAAGCTGGTGGAGGTGATGGAATTCCAGTTGAGCTATTTCAAATTCTAAAAGATGATGCTGTGAAAGTGCTACATTCAATATGCCAACAAGTTTGGAAAGCTCAGCAGTGGCCACAGGACTGGAAAAGGTCAGTTTTCATTCCAATCCCAAAGAAAGGCAGTGCCAGAGAATGTTCAAACTACTGTACAATTGCACTCATCTCACATGCTAACAAAGTAATGTTCAAAATTCTTCAGGTGAGGCTTCAATAGTATGTGAACCAAGAACTTAAATATTCAAGCTGGATTTAGAAAAGGCAGAGGAACCGGAGAACAAATTGCCAACATCTATTGGATCATAGAAAAAACAGGGGAATTCCAGAAAAACATCTACTTCTTCTTCACTGACTATGCTAAAGACTTTGACTGTGTGGATCACAACAAACTATGGGAAATTCTGAAAGAGATGAGAATACCAGATCACCTCACCTGCCTCCTAATAAACCTATATGCATGTCAAGAAGCAACAGTTAGAACCAGGCATGGAACAATGAACTGGTTCCAAATTGGGAAAGGAATAAGTCAAGGCTGTATATTGTCACCCCGTTTATTTAACTTATATGCAGGGTACATCATGCAAAATGCCAGGCTGGATGAAGCACAAACTGGAATTAAGATTGCCAGGAGAAATATCAATGACCTCCAAGATGCAGATGACACCATCCTTATGACAGAAAGCAAAGAGGAACTAAAGCACCTCTTGATGAAGGTGAAGGAGGTGAGTGAAAAAGCTGGCTTAAAACTCAACATTCAGAAAACTAAGATTATGACATTTGGTCCCATCACTTCATGGCAAATAAATGAGGGAAACAATGGAAACTGACAAACTTTATTTTCTTGGGTTCTGAAATCACTGCAGATAGTGACTGCAGCCATGAAATTAAAAGACACATGAAAAGCTATGACAAATCTAGACAGGGTATTAAAAGCATAGACATTACTTTGCTAATAAAGGTCTGTCTAGTCAAAGTTATGGTTTCTCCAATAGTCATGTGGGGATGTGAGACCAAAAAGAAAGCTGAGCACCCAAGAATTGATGATTTTGAACTGTAGTGTTGGAAAAGAATCTTTAGAGTCCCTTGGACTGCAAGGAGATCAAACCAGTCAATCCTCAAGGAAATCAGTCCTGAATATTCATTGGAAGGACTGATGCTGAAGCTGAAACTCCAATACTTTGGCCACCTGATGCAAGCAACTGACTCACTGGAAAAGACCCTGATGCTGGGAAATATTGAAGGCAGGAGAAGAAGGGGATGACAGAAGACAAGATGGTTAGATGGCATTACTGACTCGATGGACGTGAGTTTGAGCAAGCTCCAGGAGTTGGTGATAGAGGAGCTTCACATGCTATAGTCCATGGGGTCACAAAGAGTCAGACAAGACTGAGCAACTGAACTGAACTGAATGGCTAAAGCTGACACAATCTCCATCTTCTTGGAGACACAACCTCTAACTGACCCTACCATTAGAAATAATAATGATAAATGCATAAAATTTAATAATATTGACAAGTCAATATCTTATGACACAGTAATGTGTGTGTTTGTGTGCTTAGTTGCTCAGTCGTGCCCGACTCGTTGCAACCACATGGACTGCAGCTCACCAGGCTTCTCTGTCCATGGGGATTCTCCAGGTAAGAATACTGGAGTGGGTTGCCATGCCCTCCTCCAGGGGATCTTCCCAACACAGAGACTGAGCCCAGCTCTCCCGCATTGCAGGCGGATTCTTTACCAACTGAGCCACCAGGGAAGCCCAGGATGCAATAATGGATTATAGTAAATCTTGCCAAGTGAGAATTTAAAAGTTCATCTTGTAACATAACCATCCAGGGAAAATAATTACTGCACTGTCCTTAAAGCAGTGTTTTGACTATAGATTCTGAAATGCAGAAAGGTCAGCTTCCTTCATAGCTCAGTTTATAAAGAATCCGCCTTTAAGCAGGAGACCCCAGTTAGATTCCTGTTTTGGGAAGATCACGACTGAGCGACTGAACTGACTGACTGACTGACCTACTCCTGTATTCTTGGTCTTCCCTTGTGGCTGAGCTGGTAAAGAATCGCCTGCAATGTGGGACACCTGGGTTTGATCCCTGGGTTGGGAAGATCCCCTGGAGAAGGGAAAGGCTACCCACTCAAGTATTCTGGCTTGGAGAATTCCATGGACTACAGTCCATGGGATTGCAAAGAGTTGGACAGCACTGAACGACTTTCACTTTCACTTTCTGAAATGCAAAGAAATCTTAACCTACTGTCAATTTTTGTTAGTGATAATATATCAGTGATGTTATTTTGAATATTATATTTATTTATATTATATTTACATATAATGCTTATAATAGGAAAAAGAGAACAATTATGTTAATGTTGTTAGAAATCAAAGTATTCAGAGAGAGAGACTGAGAGAGAATCAATGACATTAAATAAAAATCCTGTGACTAAATTCCAATTGGAATATTAGACTGAACTAACAACATTTTTTCTTCTCTTAAAAAGTAAGTATTCCCCAGCTGTGTTCATTGAAAAGGCATGGAAGTATGACAACCCAGGAGCAATGAGCATACAGAATGCCCAAATTATAGTGTTGAGATTCCTCTACTAAGAGGAGTCAGAGCTCCTTGGAGTAAATGGCTGATTCCATATAGGGGGCAGAAAATGTTGAAGGTGAACCTGTAATATCTCATTGTGCCAGGAGCCAAAGAAGCTATCAAAGATTAGTGGGGTTATGATAAAACAGGAAGCAACATGAAGAGACTCCTTTTGTTCAATATTAAGATTACAATGTTGATTATATCATACTGAATGTAAAAAAGCTGTGTTTCTAACAATATTAATCCTTCCACTCCATGGACATAGTATATCTTTCCATCTGTTTCTGTCATCTTCAGCCTCTTTCATCAGTGTCTTAAAGTTTTCTGAGTACAGGACTCAGACTCAAAGAAGTTCTGAGTACACGACCCCTTTGTTGTTGTTGTTCATTCACTAAGTCATGTCCAACTTTTTGTGACCCCATGAGCTGCAACATTCCAGGCTTCCCTGTCCATCACTATCTCCCTGAGTTTTCTGACTTGTTCATTGAGTCAGCGATGCCATTCAACCATCTTATTTTCTGTTGTACACTTCTCCTCCTGCCTTCAGTTTTTCCCAACATCAGAGTCTTTTCCAATGAGTCAGCTGTTTGCATCATGTGGCCAAAATATTGGAGCTTCAGCTTTAGCATCAGTCCTTCCAATGAATATTCAGTGCTGATTCCCTTTAGGATTTAATGGTTTGATTGCCTTGCTGCCCAAGGGACTCTCAAGAGTCTTCTCCAGCATCATAGTAGGTTTATTCCTAGATATTGTATTCTTTTTGTTACAGTAGCAAATGGGATTTTTTTCTTTAATTTCTTTTTCTGACAGTTTTTTGTTAGTGTATAGAAATGCTATATATTTCTGTATATTAGTTTGTATCCTACAAATTTACAAATTTATTGATGAGCTTTATCAGTTTTCTGGTGGCATCTTTGGATTTTCTGTATATAGAATTATGTAATCTGCAAACAGTGACAGTTTTACTTCCTTTTAAATTTGGATTCCTTTTACTTTTTTTTCTTTGCTGTGACTAGTACTTCCAAAACTATCTTGGATAAAAGTGGTGAGAGTAGACAAGGCAATGTACAAATTCAATGCAGTCACTGTCAAAATACCAATGGCATTTTCCACAGATTTAGAGCAAGTAATTTTATAATTTATATGGAAACACAAAAGGCCCTGAACAGACAAAACAATCTTGAGAAAGAACAGAACTGGAGGAGTCACCCTCTCTGGCTTCAGACTATACTACAAAACTACAGTAATCAAAACAGTATGGTAGTAGCACAAAAAAATCAGACATATAGATCAGTGGAATAGGATAGAGATTCCAGAAATATAATCACACACTTATAGTCAATTAATACATGACAGAGGAAGAAAGAATATAGAATAGAGAAAAGACGATCTTTTCAGTGAGTTGTGCTGGGAGAACTGGACAGCTGCATGCAAATGAATGAAATTAGAATATTCTCTAACACTACATACAAAAATAAACTTAAAGTGAATTAAAGACCTAAATGTAAGACTGGAAGCAATAAAACTCCTGGAGGAAAACATAGGCTGAACATGCTGACATAAATTACAGCATAGTTTTTGCCTAAAGCAAAAGAAATAAATGCAAAAATAAACAAATGGGATCTAGTTAAACTTAAAAGGTTTTATGCACCATAGGAAATCACTGACAGAATGAAAAGACAACCTACTGAATGGGGAAAACTACTTGCAAATGATATGACTTGATAAGGTATTAATATCCAACAAATATAAACAGTTCATATAACTCAACATCCAAAAACCAAACAGTCCAATTTAAAAATTGGCATAAGACTTAAAAAGACATTTTTTCCAAAGAGGAAATGCAGGTGGCCAATAGGCACATGAGAAGATGCTCAACATTGCTAATCATCAGGGAAATACAAATCAAAACCACGATGAGATATTATCTCACACCTGTCAGAATGGCTATCATCAAAAGAATACAAATAACAAAGCTGGTGAGGATGTGGAGAAAAGGGAAACTTCCTGCACTAAGAATGTAAATTGGTGCAACCACTGAGGAAGACAGCATGCAGGTTCCTCAAAAAACTAAAAATAGAACTACCATATGACTCAACAATTTCACTCCTGGGTGTATACCTGATAAACAAAAACACTTATTTGAAAAGATACATTCACCTCAGTGTTCATAGCAGCAGTATTTACAATAGCCAAGATATGGTAGCAACCTAAGCGTAAGTGTCCATCAACAAAAGAATGTATATATATATATATATATGTATATATATATATATACACACACACATACATACTTATATAATGGAATACTATACTACTCAGCCATAAAAAAGAATGAAATTTTGTCATTTGTAGCAATATGGATGGACTTGGAAGGCATTATGTTAAGTGAAATGTCAGACAGAGAAAGACAAATACTATATGCTTTCATTTATATGTGGAATCTAATACAACAAAGTAGTGAATATAGCAAAAAGGAAGCAGACTCACAGATATAGAGAACAAATTAGTGGTTACTAGTGGGGAGAGGGAAGATGGGAGAGGCAATATAGGAGTAGAGAATTATTAGGTACAAAATAAGCTATAAGGATATATTGTATAAAAGGGGGAATATACTCACTGCTTTATAATAACTATAAATGGAGTACAATCTTGAAAAACTGTGAATCACTCTGTTGTAAACCTTTAATTTATATAATATTGTATAGCAACTATATTTGAAGTTTAAAGCTGTGTTTCTAATGGTAGGACGAGGAGAAGAAAGGTATGAAAAAGAGAAAGATACCAAAACTCATTGGAAACTATCAAATATTGCTTGGACATCAACTCATTCCTTTAAATATGGGCAATTTAAAAAAGGAATTAAACATTTATCCTGCCCTTTATAAATTTTATTTTGATTTAACTGCATAAACCTGTGAATAAAGGAACGAAGAAGATTCTACCTAATTAATATGGAAGAGTAAGACTATTGCAGAATCACCATTTTGTAAATACTGATTAAATATTTTACAGTTGGCCTTCCATATCTGGAGGTTCTGCATCCTTGTATACTGAGCGCCAACTGTCCTTTGCCACGTGATATTCAGGATATGAGCATCTGAGGATTTGGGTATCCATTAGCTATCCTGAGGGATGACGGTATTTAGATAATGCTCGTCGACGGATGTTTATGGATAACTTTATAATGAAGGGAATCAAGCTGACCAATCCCTTAACATGTAGATTAATCTTGACACCTTTAAAAGTGAGGTAACCAACTGTACTTTCTTGATGTAACACAGTGTTAAGGAGACAGCATCTCCTTTGTGGCATTCTTCAATCTCCTCCCCCAAATATTGAACCTGAATCAAATTAAGCCTTTAACACCAATTTCTAATGCATAGGAAATTCCTGAAGAGAAGGAATCAGTTTTATGATACCATGAGGAAGCAATTAATCATATACATGTTGCAGATATTCCACAGGACTGCTCACTGGTTTCTTCAACAAGTCAGAGGAATGAAAAATAAAAAGATACTTTTCTAGATTCAAAGACTTAAAAATAACTTAAAAGACCTAACAAATAGAGTTGAGTGGATTTGTTCTGATACTTATTTGAACCAACTAAATTAAATAAGGGCTTCCCAGCTGGTGCCAGTAGTAAAGAACCTGCCTGCCAATGCAGGACGTGAAATAAAGGATACTTTGAATGTGGACTGAGAATTGATCATAGCAAAGAATTGTTAATTTTGTTAGCTTCAATAATAGTACTGAGGTTAAATACCCTTACCTTTGTAGATGCACGCTGAAGTAGTTAAGGGTGAAATTACACGACATCTTGAATTTGCTTTAAAATATTCAATAAATAATAGGGGAGGGAGGAAACTGATGAAATAAATATGACAAAATATTGACAAGTGTTAAGGTAGGGAATGTGTATATGAGAGTTTCCTGTACTTGCTGCACTTTTGTTGTTTGAAATTTTCACAATAAAATATATTTTAAAGTATCTTTTAGTTAAGGAGCACAAAAGTGATACCTGTGTAAAAGGTATGGATTGTAAAAGTTTAGAGTTGAAGCACTTTGAGAGAAGAAATCAAGTTCCTCAACTTAATTAAAAATTCCATCAAAACATGTGCACTTGACTGTTCTGGTGAACATCACAAACCTGGGAAGATATCAAATTTAGGCCAAAACTCTGTGAAGTTATTCTAGTAAGTAGAATAGGAAGCTATAAGAACACAGAAAGTGAAGAAATGAATTAAACTCATGGTGTCGATATTTTAAGGTAACTGAAATTGTGTACTTGGCAACACATTTTGTACTTACTGCATCTGTGTGCATTTTGTCTAGTGTACAGGAATCTGATGTACTCAGAAGAATCAGTTGTGCTAAACTATAACTGGAATTTCGTAAGGAAACAATCATATTACAATCAGTGTTTAAATGCTCAAGAAAAATAGGTTTCCAAAAATTTTTTAGAAGCAGATACATGATTTGATAAACTGAACATTAAAGTAAAAATAGTTATGTTTTTCACTAGCTGCACAAAGGTCCTTGGAGACTTATTGAGTTAATCTATACGTGGTATTGCAAATATGGGCTTCCTTGGTGACTCAGTGGTAAAGAATCTACCTGCCAAGCAGGAGAAGCGTGTTTGATCCCTGAGTTGGAAAGATACCCTGGAGTAGAAAAATGGTAGCCCACTCCAGTATTCTTGCCTGGGAAAATCCCATGGACAGAGGAGCTTGGCAGGCTATAGTCCATGCAGTCACAAAAGAGTTAGACATGACTGAGCAACTAAGCAACAACTGGAAATACACTGAGATAATTAGTATTTTTAAGAGTTTTCAGATCAGATCAGATCAGTCGCTCAGTCATGTCCAACTCTTTGAGACCCCATGAATCGCAGCACGCCAGGCCTCCCTGTCCATCACCAACTCCCAGAGTTCACTGAGACTCACATCCATCGAGTCAGTGATGCCATCCAGCCATCGTCGTCCCCTTCTCCTCTTGCCCCCAATCCCTCCCAGCATCAGAGTCTTTTCCAATGAGTCAACTCTTTGCATGAGGTAGCCAAAGTACTGGAGTTTCAGCTTTAGCATCATTCCTTCCAAAGAAATCCCAGGGCTGATCTCCTTCAGAATGAACTGGTTGGATCTCCTTGCAGTCCAAGGGACTCTCAAGAGTCTTCTCCAACACCACAGTTCAAAAGCATCAATTCTTCGGTGCTCAGCCTTCTTCACAGTCCAACTCTCACATCCATACATGACCATAGGAAAAACCATAGCCTTGACTAGACGGACCTTTGTTGGCAAAGTAACGTCTCTGCTTTTGAATATGCTATCTATGTTGGTCATAACTTTCCTTCCAAGGAGTAAGCGTCTTTTAATTTCATGGCTGCAGTCACCATCTGCAGTGATTTTGGATCCAAGAAAAATAAAGTCTGACACTGTTTCCCCATCTATTTCCCATGAAGTGGTGGGACTGGATGCCATGATCTTCATTTTCTGAATGTTGAGCTTTAAGCCAACTTTTTCACTCTCCACTTTTAGTTTCATCAAAAGGCTTTTGAGTTCCTCTTCCCTTTCTGCCATAAGGGTGGTGTCATCTGCATATCTGAGGTTATTGATATTTCTCCTGGCAATCTTGATTCCAGCTTGTGGAATCAAGTCGAACGTTTCTCATGATGTACTCTGCATATAAGTTGAATAACAGGGTGACAAAATACAGCCTTGATGAACTCCGTTTCCTATTTGGAACCAGTCTGTCATTCCATGGCCAGTTCTAACTGTTGCTTCCTGACCTGCATACAAATTTCTCAAGAGGCAGATCAGATGTTCTGGTATTCCCATCTCTTTCAGAATTTTCCACAGCTTATTGTGATCCACACAGTCAAAGGCTTTGGCATAGTCAATAAAGCAGAAATCGATGTTTTTCTGGAACTCTCTTGCTTTTTCCATGATCCAGCGGATGTTGGCAATTTGACCTCTGGTTCCTCTGCCTTTTCTAAAACCAGCTTGAACATCAGGAAGTTCAGTGGCTCAGAGGTTAAAGCGTCTGTCTGCAATACGGGAGACCTGGGTTCAATCCCTGGGTCAGGAAGATCCCCTGGAGAAGGAAATGGCAACTCACTCCAGTATTCTTGCTTGGAGAATTCCATGGACGGAGGAGCCTGGTGGGCTACAGTCCACAGGGTTGCAAAGAGTTGGACATGACTGAGCGACTTCACTTTAAAGAGTTTTAGTTTTTTACTAAAAGGAGAGAAATATTCTCTACCACGAAAATGGAACTGCTGCATTTCATTTTGCTGATGAGTTGTTTTTCAGATTTACATTCATTTGTTAGAAATTTAGTATCTTACCTCCAAGATTTTTGCAACTTGACATAAATTGATTTGGTTGTTCAGTGTTCATTTAAAATTCTTGACATTGTGTGTGTCTATATCTTGTTCGTGTAGACTAGCATCTTCTTTAGGAAATGGCTGTCCTTGCGGTATGTATCACTGGACTGATAAGTATGATGACAATGATGAAGAAAGATGTCACTAAGTTATGTTGATGGGCAGTGTATCTCATGGGATAATACAAACAATGTTTCTTAACTACAGGATTTGATGGATATATTTTTATTATATTAAGATGAAAAATACAGTTATTACTTGTCCAGTCACATGTCTTTTCTGAAAGAGCTGTGTTTCATAATTAAGAGTCTTAAGGACAAGCCAAAAAATATATGCTTGCTAATCCACTTTACATTTTAGGAATCCTAAGAGTTGAACATAAAGTTTCCCCCTCCTTACCCCTCAAAGATACCATCCTAGTGCTGCCTGCTCAAGAAGAGACTGATGTCTTCTTAATTCTCACAACTATAACATATTTTTAATCCCTTGAGAGAACACCAGTCTCAGGCAAATATGTCACATCTCAGATTGCTGTGATGGGCTTCTTTCAGATGTAAGCAGCTATGTTTATGACTTTAAAAGTAAGTGGCCATTTGAGCCTGGGTCATACTAGTGTGCATAAATCCAGAAGGACCTTTTGAAAAAAAAAAAAAGGAAAATAATTCATTTCTTTCTTTTTCCTTTTGGCATCTTTTACCCTAAATAATGCCCATGCTCGTGTGATTTTTCCAGCTCTCTCACAAAACCTGTTCTCTGGAACATACTATTTACTGACACATTTTCTACTGAAAACATGGCTGCATTTCTTGCTTTCACACACAGGATGCCAGTTCCTGAAGTTTCTGTTTGTCTTAGATGTGTGGCATCAGAATGACAAGACTGTGTCTATTAAACCCTTACAATGTATCATACTGTATAATAGCAGAAAATCAATGTGGTTGCATGTCGTTCATTTATTTCTAGAAAAACTACTTTATACTGTGTGATTTCCAGTAAGATTTGTCATTTAATGAACACTTACTAATTTTCTACCAAATTCTTACTTTCTCTAAGATCAGTTTCCTTCCATGATTCCAGTTTCCTTTCATGTTGCTATCAATGCACTTCGAACAATTTCTGATGTTAGATTTAATACATTCCAAAGCAGACAACTGGAAGAGTAAAAGTTCTAATGCCCAAGATGTATGGAAAGTATTTAAAGGACTACTTTTTAAACATGGACCCCTGCATTTTCATATTATAGTGGGTCCTGTCAATCATGTAGCCATATGGAGCAAGGGTAACTATTTAAATGACACTCTAACCTACTGGTTAATTTTGCTTGTTTATGACTATATATGGGGCTTCCCTGGTGGCTCAGATGGTAAAGAAGCTGCCTGCAATACAGAAGACCCAGGTTTGATCCCTGGGTCCGGAAGATCTCCTGGAGAAGGGAATGGCAACCCACTCTAGTATTCTTGCCTGGAGAATTCCATGGACAGAGGCACTTGGTGGCCTACAGTCCATGGGGTTGCAAAGAGTCAGACACAACTGAGCAACTAACACTTACTCACTTATGACTGTATGTAATGGATACACACACTCACAGTACTTTTCTTGTGTCTGGCTCCTTTAATTCAATAATTGTGTATTCTTGCATATGATCATGTAGTTGTAGGTTGTTTACACTCATTATTATAGAGCAAGAAGTTTCTGTGTTCAACCACCAGAATTCTGTTTTAGTAGAGCCAAGGTGGGGCCCAATAATTTGTCTAACAAGTCTGGGAGAGTCATGTTGATGCTGATGGTCAGAGAATATGAAATGGTGGTCTAGTTAAGGAGATAAAAAGGTAAATAGACAATTCTAATGGCACCCCACTCCAGTACTCTTGCCTGGAAAATCCTATGGATGGAGGAGCCTGGAAGGCTGCAGTCCATGGGGTCGCTGAGGGTTGGACATGACTGAGCGACTTCACTTTCACTTTTCCCTTTCATGCATTGGAGAAGGCAATGGCAACCCACTCCAGTGTTCTTGCCTGGAGAATCCCAGGGACGGGGGAGCCTGGTGGGCTGCCATCTATGGGGTTGCACAGAGTTGGACACGACTGAAGTGACTTAGTAGTAGTAGTACTGCAAAAATAAATGCTACTGTGCTCTGGGGACATATAGGACGGAAAAAGAAAAAGAACGCAGAGTGATAGTGATGGTGGTAAAACATCCTCACTGAAATAACCACTGTGCTGAATTTGGAGATGGAGTGTTAGCTATAGAGGAAAAGGTAATTCTAGGCAGAGAAAAACTTTGTGGAAGATTTGGTGGGTGATTTTAAGCCACTTTTAGGGTATTGCAGCAGTTCCACTTGGCAGGAACACTAAATGAAGTTACAGAGAAACCTGGTGATTCAGCGGTCAAGAAACTGACTGCAATGCAGGAGATGCAGGAGATGAATATTCTATCCCTGTGTCTGAAAGATGCGCTGGAGGAGGGCATGGCAACTTGCTCCAGTATTCTTGTCTGGAGAATCCGATGGATTGAGGAGCCTGCCGGGATATAGTCCATAGGGTCACAAAGAGTTGGCCATGCCTGAAGCAACTGAGCATGCAGGCATGCATGCAGAGACAACCAGAGGAAAAAAGGAAAAGCAGAATGTCTTGAAGTGACTAATTTAGTAGACTGTAAATCCAGCATCAGATGAATGAATGTATCTCATAGTCTAAATTTACATCCAAGTAATGGAGGGTATTTACCCATACAGAAAAGTGAAATTATTTACGTTAGAAAAGATTGTCATAGAATTCCTGTTTTTCTCTGTAACATTTAAGTCAGGAAAAAAATTACTCTTCCAAATGGATTTATGCCTTACTTTTAAAACAAGATATACATTTTCTTTCTTTTCTAAAACGAACTATATAGCCACGTAAAGGATAATAAGAATAATGTAATCATAATACTTTTGAGTACTATGCCTCATTTAATCCTACCTAAAATCCTATGAAGTATGTATTATTTCCCTTTTATAAATGTTTTATGAATGATAGAATGAGATATGGAAGCTTAAGCAATTTGGTAAAGCCCATTCCGTTAAATTTGGGACCCAGGTCTAATTCCAAGGCCACACTCTTAAGCTACAAGTCTGCTTTCTTTGTGTTTCATGTTGACCATAACATGATAGAACTGTGGTCTGGGGCCATGAAATGGTCCTTTAGGCAAGATCTATCAGGATTCATCTTTGGAAGAATCTCAACCTTACCTTCATAGAGTTAGCAGTCTGGTAGGCAAAAAGATATGACTACAAATGGGTGATAAATCATTACAGTGAACAATTGGGCACTACTAAATCAGAAGACAGTTCTATTTGATGAAAAGAGTACAAGTATACAGAAAGAATTTAGAAAGACTATGAGGTACAAGCTGAGTCCTTCAATCCATGTAGGTACTTGGCAAGCAAAAAGAAAAGGCTTAGGCAGGGGGAAGATTTTGAACAAAAGCTCTGTATGTTCTAGGGACTGAAAATAGTTCCATCTGGTTTAGGAATGAGGTAAATCAGGAAGAAAATGACACCGAAAAGGTGAATAGATTACCTAATCTATTCCATTACATGGTCTTCTATGCCATGTAAAGTCATAGGGACTTTGTTACTGACAAGGGAAAGATTAAACAGGGGAGTCACATGATAATATTTACCTTTTAAAAAATGTTTTTGAAATATAAAAGTATTTTGTCAGATTATTATATGCAGAGTACATCATGAGAAATGCTGGGCTGGAGGAAGCACAGGCTGGAATCAGGATTGCCAGGAGAAATATCAATAACCTTAGATATGCAGATGACACCACCCTTTAGGCAGAAAGTGAGGAAGAACTAAAGAGCCTCTTGATGAAGGTGAAAGAGGAGAGTGAAAAAGTTGGCTTAAAGCTCAACATTCAGAAAACGAAGATCATGGCATCTGGTCCCACCACTTCATGGCAAATAGATGGGGAAACAGTAGAAACAGTGGCTGACTTTATTTTTCTGGGCTCCAAAATCACTCCAGATGGTGACTGCAGCCATGAAATTAAAAGACGCTTACTCCTTGGAAGGAAAGTTATGACCAACCTAGATAGCATATTCAAAAGCAGAGATATTACTTTGCCAACAAAGGTCTGTCTACTCAAGGCTATGGTTTTTCCAGTGGTCATGTATGGATGTGAGAGTTGGACTATAAAGAAAGCTGAGCACCAAAGAATTGTTTTGTGGAGTTAGAGAAGACTCTTGAGAGTCCCTTGGACTGCAAGAAGATCCAACCAGTCCATCCTAAAGGAAATCAGTCCTGAATATTCATTGGAAGGACTGATGCTGAAGCTGAAACTCCAATACTTTGGCCACCTGATGCAAAGAGCTGACTCATTTGAAAAGACCCTGATGCTGGGAGATATTGAGGGCAGAAGAAGGATGAGATGGTTGGATGGCATCACCAACTCAATGGGCATAGGTTTGGGTGAATTCTGGGATTTGGTGATGGACAGGGAGGCCTGCCTTGCTGTGGTTCAAGGGGTCGTAAAGAGTCGGACACGACTGAATGACTGAACTGTACTGAACTCCATTATAGGCTATTATAAGATAGTGGGTATAGTTCTCTGTGTTATACAGTATATCCTTGTTGCTTACTTATTTTATATATAATAGTTTTTAGCTGTTAATCCCATAGCCTAATTTGTCCCTCTCCCCTTACCTATACCTTTTGGTAACCACAAATTTGTTTTCTATATCTGTGAGTCTGTTCCTGTTTTGCATGTACATTCATTTGCATTTTGTAGGATTCCATGTATAAGTGATATACTATTTGTCTTTCACTATATGACTTATTTCACTAAGTATAATATTCTCTAGGTTCATCCATGTTGCTGCATATAGCAGTGTTTCATTCTTTTTTTCATAGCTGAATTATATATACATATAATTGGGCTTCCATGGTAGCTCAGACAGTAAAGAAACTGCCTGCAACATGGGAGACCTAGGTTCAATCCCTGGGTCAGGAAGATCCCCTGGAGAAGGGAATGTCTACCCAGTCCAGTATTCTAGCCTGGAGAATTCCATGGACAGAGGAGCCTGACAGGCTACAGTCCATGGGATTGCAAGGAGTCAGATGAATGAATGACTTTCACTTTCACATATATACAACCAACCACATTTTCTTAAGCCAATCATCTGTTGATGGGCATTAGTGTGCTTCCGTGTCTTGGTTACTGTAAATAGTGCTGCTATGAACATTGGAGGTGCATGTATCTTTTCAAATTAGTTTTCATTTCTTTTCATGATATATACCCAGGAATGAAATTGCTGGATCTTATGATAATTTTATTTTTAGTTTTTTGAAGACTCTCCATACTGTTATCCATAGTGGCTGCACCAATTTTTATCCCCACCAACAGTATAGGAGGATTCCCTTTTCTCCACATCTTCTCCATAAAGTGTTTTTTGTAGATTTTATGATAGTCATTCTGACACATGTGAGGTGATAGCTCATTGTGGGTTTTTTTTTAAGGATTTTTTTTAATGTGGACCATTTTTTTAGTCTTTATTGAATCTGTTACAATGTCGCTTCTGTTGTTTATGTTCTCATATTTTGACCATGAACATGTATGATAGCTCCTTGACCAGGGATCAAACCCACACCTCCTTCATTGGAAAGTGACGTTCTACGCACTGGACTTCCAGGGAAGTCCCCTTATTGTGGTCTGAAAATCCCTTATGATTATACAGTGGAAGTGAGAAATAGATTTAAGGGACTAGATCTGATAGAGTGCCTGATGACTATGGACTGAGATTCGTGACATTGTACAGGAGACAGGGATCAAGACCATCCCCATGGAAAAGAAATGCAAAAAAGCAAAATGGCTGTCTGGGGAGGCCTTACAAATAGCTGTGAAAAGAAGAGAAACGGAAAGCAAAAGAGAAGAGGAAACATAAGAGCATCTGAATGCAGAGTTCCAAAGAATAGCAAGAAGAGATAAGAAAGCCTTCCTCAGCGATCAATGCAAAGAAATAGAGGAAAATAACAGAATGGGAAAGACTAGAGATCTTTTAAAGAAAATTAGAGATACCAAGGGAACATTTCATGCAAAGATGGGCTCGATAAAGGACAGAAATGGTATGGACCTAACAGAAGCAGAAGACATTATGAAGAGGTGGCAAGAATACAGAGAAGAACTGTACAAAAAAGAACTTTATGACCCAGATAACCATGATAGTGTGATCACTGACCTAGAGCCAGACATCCTGGAATGTGAAGTCAAGTGGGCCTTAGAAGGCATCCTTACAAAAAAGGTTAGTGGAAGTGATGGAATTTCAGTTGAGCTATTTCAAATCTTGAAAGATGATGCTGTGAAAGTGCTGCACTCAATATGCCAGCAAATTTGGAAAACTCAGCAGTGGCCACAGGACTGGAAAAGGTCAATTTTCATTCTAGTCCCAAAGAAAGGCAATGCCAAAGAATGCTCAAACTACCACACAATTGCACTCATCTCATACGCTAGTAAAGTAATGCTCAAAATTCTCCAAGCCAGGCTTCAGCAATACGTGAACCATGAACTTCCAGTTGTTCAAGCTGGTTTTAGAAAAGGCAGAGGAACCAAAGACCAAATTACCAACAACTGCTGGATTATCGAAAAAGCAAGAAAATTCCAGAAAAACATCTATTTCTGCTTTATTGACTATGCCAAAGCCTTTGTGTGGATCACAATAAACTGTGGAAAATTCTGAAAGAGATTGGAATACTAGACCACTTGAGCTGCCTCTTGAGAAACCTATATGCAGGTCAGGAAGCAACAGTTAGAACTGGACATGGAACAACAGACTGGTTACAAATAGGAAAAGGAGTACGTCAAGGCTGTATATTGTCACCCTGTTTATTTAACTTATATGCAGAGTATATCATGAGAAATGCTGGGCTGGAAGAAGCACAAGCTGGAATCAAGATTGCCGGGAGAAATATCAATAACCTCAGATATGCAGATGATACCACCCTTATGGCAGAAAGTGAAGAGGAACTAAAAAGCCTCTTGATGAAGGTGAAAGAGGAGAGTGAAAAAGTTGGCTTAAAGCTCAATGTTCAGAAAACTAAGATCATGGCATCTGGTCCCATCACTTCCTAGGAAATAGACGGGGAAACAGTGGAAACAGTGTCAGACTTTATTTTTCTGGGCTCCAAAATCACTGCAGATGGTGATTGCAGCCATGAAATTAAAAGACACTTACTCCTTGGAAGGAAAGTTATGACCAACCTAGATAGCATATTCAAAAGCAGAGACATTACTTTGGCAACAAAGGTCCGTCTAGTCAAGGCTATGGTTTTTCCTGTGGTCATGTATGGATGTGAGAGTTGGACTGTGAAGAAGGCTGAGCGCCAAAGAATTGATGCTTTTGAACTGTGGTGTTGGAGAAGACTCTTGAGAGTCCCTTGGACTGCAAGGAGATCCAACCAGTCCATTCTGAAGGAGATCAGCCCTGGGATTTCCTTGGAAGGAATGATGCTAAAGCTGAAACTCCAGTACTTTGGCCACCTCATGTGAAGAGTTGACTCATTGGAAAAGACTCTGATATGGGAGGGATTGGGAGCAGAAGGAGAAGGGGACGACAGATGATGGGATGGCTGGATGGCATCACTGACTCGATGGACGTGAGTCTTTGTGAACTCTGGGAGTTGGTGATGGACAGGGAGGCCTAGCGTACTGCTATTCACGGGGTTGCAAAGATCGGATACGACTGAGCGACTGAACTGAACTGAAGTGAACTGAATAATTAGTGATGTTGAGAATCTTTTCAAGTGCCTGTTAGTCATCTGTATGTCTTCCTTGAAGAAATGTCTAGTCAGGTCTTCTGCCCACTTTTTTAATTGGTTCTTTTAAAATGAGTTACATGCACTGTTTGTTTATTTTGGGTATTAACTCCTTGTTGATCACATCATTTGCAAATGTTTTCTCCCATTCTGTAGTCATCCTTTTCTTTTGTCAAAGATTTCCTTTGCTGTGCAAAAGTTTTTAAGTGTAATTCAGTCTCATTTGTTTGTTTTTGCTTTTATTTCTTTTGCCTTAGGAATATATTGAAGACAATATTGCTATGACTTATCTCAAAGAGTGCTCTGCCTGTGTTCTCTTCTATAAGTTTTGGGGTTTCAGTCCTTAAACCTGAAACTATTTGAGTTTATTTTTGTACATGGTATGAAGAAATGTTCTAATCTCATTGTTTTACATGTAGCTACCCAGTTTTCCCAGTACCACTTGTTGAACAGACTCTCTTTCACCATTGTATAATCTTGCCTCCTTTGTTGTAGACTAATTGGCTATATGAGCATGGGTTTATTTCTGGGTTCTTCATTCTATTCCATTGATCTATAAGTCTGCTTTTGTACCAGTAACATGCTGTTTTGATTGCTTTGGCTTTGTAGTACGCTCTGAAGTCTATGAGAGTTATACATCAAGCTTTGTTCTTTTTTCTCAGGATTGCTTTGGCAATTTGGAATCTTTTGTGTTTCCATATAAATGTTAGTATTTTTTGTTCTAATTTTGTAAAAAAAGTCATGGCTGTTATTAGTGTTTAGCATTATAACAGATTTCTGCATAGTAATATTGTATTTTACAAACTTGCTGATTTCATTCATTAGTTCTAATAGTTTTAGGGTGGATATTTTAGGATTCTGTATATAGAGTATCATATTATCTGCAAATAATGACAGTTTTACCTTTTTCCTTCCAATTTGCATACCTTTTATTTCTTTTTCTTGTCCGATTGCTGTGGCTAGAACTTCCAATACTATGTTAATAGAGTACTATATTAATAGATACAATACTGTGTTAATAGACTTGTTCCTCTACATTTTCATTTTCCTTAACTTTCTCTGTCTCTATGAATTTAGATACAATGGCTACCTATTATGGTCTTGGAAGTGCTGTTCTTATGTAGAAGTGTTCCGGTGTAGATTATGTTTACCCAGTATCTTTGGTGGAAGGACTGGGTTTGATATGTTCACTAGTCAATATCTTTCCTCAAGGTGTGCTGAACACAGTCACTTCAATTGGGGGTATGGCTTGTGATAGAGGAGCTGGGGTCTGTTCAGAGTTTGAGGCAGAACTTCCTCTCTGTTCAGTGGTCCTCACCACCCTGTTAAGGGCAGGGTCTGCTCCCAGGTTGCTTGATCAGCAGCCCTGAGAGTTTGGCTCACGCTGGCTTGTTCCTTTTAAGTGTGTGTTTTTTTCCTCTCCCCACACTGGGGACTTGTGAAGGAGATGCTGAAGCTTGTGGAGCTTGTGACCTTAGAGAGTCACATGGACTGCCTGTGTAGATATTTGTGGCTCTGCTCAGATGCAGCCCATGGTTGTGTATTTCCTCCTATTTTATTGATTATAAACAATTACAGTGTTTTTACTAGATATCAACTTACTTATGGGCAGGGTTTTTAAAATTTGGAGACATTAATATTAGTTGTCACCATGGTAACAATAATGAGGTTGGTAACTACCATTCATTAAGTATCCATGATAAACTTAGTATTTCATGTATATTAATTATATCAGTTAGATTATTTACCAATTCTATGAAGCAGGCAGATATTATTGCTACTTTAGAGATAAGAATCTTAAGGCTTAAATAATTATCCTAGTTCACATAGTAAGTGGTAGGGCAAAGATTTAAACTCAAATATGACCTAGAAGGTCATGCCTTTAACCATTAAACTAATTCTTACATTCTGTCTCTCAGGTTGGTACATGGTAGAGAGTTAATGTTTAGTAAATGTCTGTCTTTTAAATACATAAAAGAACTCGAGCAATACATGTGAACAAAGTTTTTATGTCCCAGAGGATTTACTTTAATGATTGAAAATAAATGTAAATGGAAATGATATATAATTATGCATCATATATATGCATAAAAAGATGATTTTAAATTTAAAAATCTAAACCTAAAAGGTAAATTAAATGTGTGGTAAAGGGGCTGATTTTCATACACTTGAAAAACTAAGGCTAAGAAGAAAGAAAAAAGAAATGTGAAGGCATACTTTCATGTAAATAAGAAAGGAGAAGTAAAAAGATTTGTATGTGGTGGGGACTGTGGCAATTCATCATCAATTGTCTCAGGAACTATGACTCACTGTTAGAACAATTATGCCTAATTTGACCCTTCCAAAAAAGTTATTTCTAGCACTTTGAACTTTCATATGTTCTAAGCAGCAACTTTTAAAAACTGAAGTTATGTGGGATTATGTTTAATCTCCCTATATTATTCAAGATATGCTAACTACTGTAACAAAATACCTCTAATCTCAGTGGTATAAAAAACAAAAGTTAATTCTTGCTCATATTAAAATAAATAGGCATGGGGGAGAAGGACTCTGATATATGCAGTCATTCTGGGATGTAGGCTTATTCCATTTAGTGTAATTACTATCCCCAGGGCTTCAGTAACCTCCACTGGATCCTCCACATGCAGTCAACAGTTTAAGAAAAACAGAGTGATGATATTTACTCGAGGTTTTAGTGTCCATATATAGAAGTGCATCACTTCTTTCTTCTCATATTCCAGCAGACAAACTCAGTCCCATGATCCATGTAACTATAGGAGAGCTCTGATAGTAGCTTGATAATGTGCTAAGAAGTGAGAACAAATATCAGGGCCCAATTATTCAGTCACTTGCATACTCCCTAACTATATAGTTAGCTCCTAAGAGACATAAATATCACTTTTTAATTATTTGTATGCTCTATAATCCCTAAGAGTTTCTGGAATATAGTATACTCTCAACTAATTGTTGAATGACTACCCAAACTCTCTAGCTCACTTCTTAGCTTTAGAGCCATTTAAAGATCCTCAAAGGCCCTAATCCCACTTATTTTAGAAGCCCAAATCTGTATGGTATCAAACTATCAGCACATATCACATACCATATTAATATACTTTTTACCACTAAGATTTGAAAAACACTGTAAATTCTTGATTTTGGAATTATTTGACTACTGTAAAATGGTAAAATTGATCAAAAAGAGAATTGGTTACATTGAAAAAGAAAAGGGAATAAAGGCTTGATAGATAAAATAAACTGCATTGTTAATAAATTCAAGAAAAAGGGTATAGGATTAAAACATCCCTTAACACATGAAATAAGGAGAAGGAAACTGAAAACTGCAGCATTCTTACCATCACAACATTAAATCAAGAACAGTTGAATTTTGACTAAATGGAGGAGAAATTATCATAACTAAGAGTAAGTTACAAAGGTGCATCTAGTCAAAGCTATGGTTTTTCCAGTAGCCATGTATGGATGTGAGAGTTGGACTATGAAGAAAGCTGAGGGCCTAAGAATTGGTACTTTTGAACTGTGGTATTGGAGAAGACTCTTGAGAGTCCCTTGGCCTGCAAGGGGATCAAACTAGTCAATCCTCAAGGAAATCAGTCCTGAATATTCATTGGAAGGACTGATGCTGAAACTGAAACTCCAATACTTTGGCCATCTGATGCAAATAGCTGACTCATTGGCAAAGACCTTGATGCTTGGAAAGATTGAAGACAGGAGGAGAAGGGGACAACAGAGGATGAGACGGTTGCATGGCACCACTGACTCGATGAACATGAGTTTGAGCAAGCTCCGAGAGTTGCTGAGAGACAGGGAAGCCTGGCATGCTGCAGTCCAAGGGGTTGCAAAGAGTCATACATGACTGACCAAATGAACTGAACTGAACTGAACACAGTCACCCCTTCTGGCTACCTTGGTAACTAAAACCTATATTACGATAATGTTACTATAGTGAAAAATGCCTCCAGGAAAATAATAAAACTAATGATTAGAAGTCAAACCACATGTGACCCCTCCCCCCAATCTGAGGGAAGATCTTTGACTTTTGGAAGGGGTTAAGAAAAAGCATCACTACGAAAAAAGCTAGTGGAGGTGATAGAATTCCAATTGAGCTATTTCAAATCTTGAAAGATGATGCTGTGAAAGTGCTGCACTCAATATGCCAGCAAATTTGGAAAACTCAGCAGTGGCCACAGGACTGGAAAAGGTCAGTTTTCATTCCAATCCCAGAGAAAGGCAATGCCAAAGAATGCTCAATCTACCGCACAATTGCACTCATCTCACACGCTAGTAAAGTAATGCTCAAAATTCTCTAAGCCAGGCTTCAGCAATACGTGAACCGTGAACTTCCAGATGTTCAAGCTGGCTTTATAAAAGGCAGAGGAACCAGAGATCAAATTGCCAACATCTGCTGGATCATGGAAAAAGCAAGAGAGTTCCATAAAAACATCTATTTCTGCTTTATTGACTATGCTAAAGCCTTTGACTGTGTGGATCACAATAAACTGGAAAATTCTTAAAGAGATGGGAATACCAGACCACCTGACCTGCCTCTTGAGAAATTTGTATGCAGGTCAAGAAGCAACAGTTAAAACTGGACATGGAACAACAGACTGGTTCCAAATAGGAAAAGGAGTACGTCAAGGCTGTATATTGTAACCCTGCTTATTTAACTTCTATGCAGAGTACATCATGAGAAACTCTGGGCTAGAGGAAGCACAAGCTGGAATCAAGATTCCTGGGAGAAATATTAATAACCTCAGATATGCAGATGACACCACCCTTATGGCAGAAAGTAAGAGGAACTACAAAGCCTCTTGATGAAAGTGAAAGTGGAGAGTGAAAAAGTTGGTTAAAGCTCAACATTCAGAAAACTAAGATCATGGCATCTGGTCCCATCACTTCATGGGAAATAGATGGGAAACAGTGTCAGACTTTATTTTCTGGGGCTCCAAAATCACTGCAGATGGTGATTTCAGCCATGAAATTAAAAGACACTTACTCCTTGGAAGGAAAGTTATGATAAACCTAGATAGCATATTAAAAAGCAGAGACATTACTTTGCCAACAAAGGTCCGTCTAGTCAAGGCTATGGTTTTTCCAATGCTCATGTATTAATGTGAGAGTTGTACTGTGAAGAAAGCTGAGCACCAAAGAATTGTTGTTTTTGAACTGTGGTGTTGGAGAAGACTCTTGAGAGTCCCTTGGACTGCAAGGAGATCCAACCAGTCCATTCTGAAGGAGATCAGCCCTGGGATTTCTTCAGGAGGAATGCTAAAGCTGAAACTCCAGTACTTTGGCCACCTCATGGGAAGAGTTGACTCATTGGAAAAGGCTCTGATGCTGGGAGGGATTGGGGGCAGGAGGAGAAGGGGACGACAGAGGATGAGATGGCTGGATGGCGTCACTGATTCGATGGGCATGAGTCTGAGTGAACTCTGGGAGTTGTTGATGGACAGGGAGGCCTGGCATGCTGTGATTCATGGGTTCACAAAGAGTTGGACACGACTGAGTGACTGAACTGAACTTAACTGAAGAATAATTTGGGATGTTGGGTTAAATTAGGGACTGCTTGCTTGGAAACTTCTTGGGTACAAAGGACATTGTATTCTGTACTGACTTAGCTGTGCATAAATGAAATGTTCATCTTCCATGTTACCTCATCTGTCTTAACTGATACAATCAGAAACCCTATACAAGGTGTTTCATGGACAGAAACCCTATACAAGGAAGTAGAAGACAGAATTTTAAGTAATTAAGTGAAATCAGTTTTGATTTCTTCACAATAATTATATATACTGCTGCTGCTGCTAAGTCACTTCAGTTGTGTCCGACTCTGTGCGACCCCATAGATGGTAGCCCACCAGGCTCCTCCATCTCTGGGATTCTCCAGACAAGAACACTGGAGTGGGATGTCATTTCCTTCTCCAATGCATGAAAGTGAAAAGTGTAAATGAAGTTGCTCAGTCCTGTCCGACTCTTAGCGACCCCATGGACTGCAGCCTACCAGGCTCCTCTGTCCATGGGGTTTTCCAGCCAAGAGTACTGGAGTGGATTGCCATTGCCTTCTCCAATTATATATACTAGAGAATTCTTAATGAAGTGAAAAAATTTAAGAATTACTTTCAAATGTAAAGACAATGTGAATTCTAAGAATGAAGTCGACTTGCTATAGTTTATTTAAATATTTAATTATTTAGATTTTGCTCCTTTTTATATTTTGATGCCAGTGCATATATATATATTTCGTGTCTCCAGTGTTTGTGTAAGCCCTTGAAAAGCTGGGCTCTATGCCCACATTGTGTAACAGAGCAAATGGTCATGTTTGGTTCTTGCCAATTGGGTTTGAACTGAAGCGTGGTATGTGGAGAGAGGCACTTTCTCCTGTGTCATTTCACAGATGGAAACCAAGGGCATTTATTCAGAGGGTTTTCTTTTGACAGATAAGTTTGAATTTTATAAATGATAAATATAAATACACACACACACACACACACACATATATATATATATAAATAATGGGCTTCCCTGATAGCTCAGTTGGTAAAGAATCTGCCTGCAATGTAGGAAACTGGTTCAATTCCTGTTTCAGGAAGATATACTGGAAAAGGGATAGGCTACTCACTCCAGTATTCTTGGGCTTCCCTAGTGGCTTAGCTGGCAAAGAACCCACATGCAATGTGGGAGAGCTGGGTTTGATCCCTCAGTTGGGAAGATCCCCTGAAGAAGGGAAAGGCTACCCACTCCAGTGTCTTGGCCTGAAGAATTCCATGGACTGTATAGTCCATGGGGTCACAAGAGCCCAACATGACTGAGCTACTTTCACTTCACTTTATATATAAATAAAAATAAAAAGATAGACAAAGTTCTACTAGGTGCCAGACCCTGTGCTGGTTCTTACTCTTTTTAGTAGGCCTTTCCTTTGAAGGCTTTATATTTACCAGTCATTTACTACTTTGGCGTCAATCAAGTTTTTATATATATTATAAATGTAAAAATTATAATTTTCTAAATCCATTGTTCCCTTTGGTAGTCTATATAAGGCACCACTTTTTCTTCTCTTCTATCTACCTATCTACCATCTACCTATCATCAATATAGAATCATGCATTCTTATTTTATTCAATGGATTATTATTTTCAGTTTGTGTTAAATTGCTGCCAGCGGGCCTCCTTTACAGTGGTTCCTGATCCCTTTATCATGTCCCCATATTTTTCAGTATTTCCTTATTTTCCAAGAACTCTAGATCCTTTTATTGTGGAAAGCTATTTAGAAATGGAGATTTGTATGCTAGTTGTGTTTCCTGCTAATAGATTTTATTACTTCCTTGGAGCAAAAAAGGCTAGAAAATACACTCTCCACAACACACACACACACACATTTTTTCTAAGATTTCCTGTTCCAGTCCAAATTCTGAATGATTCTTTCTTTACTATCCTTATTCCATTTGCATCTCCCCTCTGCAGTGAGAACCCTGGTTCCTAATGTCAACATGTTCACTTACTTTCTCTGTTCTACAGTACACACACAAAAAGTTTCATAATTACTATACTGTTATAGAAAACAAATCTACTAAAAAACAGTTCAATATTTGTTTCAATTTTTATTTTCTTTTGACTACAGATATATAGTTAAACTGTTTGCAAAGGTTAAAAATTTACTTAGTATTTTAAAAAATTGTCCTTCAGCCTCCTTACCAAATTTTAAGGCCTGGCTGATTCCAGTCTTTTTTTAAGCTTAAGTGTAAGAATACCCAGCTGTGGATGTGACTGGTGATAGAAGCAAGGTCTGATGCTATAAAGAGCAATATTGCATAGGTCCATGAATCAAGGCAAATTGGAAGTGGTCAAACAAGAGACGGTAGGAGTGAATGTTGACATTCTAGGAATCAGCGAACTAAAATGGACTGGAATGAGTGAATTTAACTCAGATGACCATTATATCTACTACTGTGGGCAGGAATCCCTCAGAAGAAATGGAGTGGCCATCATGGCCAAGAAAAGAGTCCGAAATGCAGTACTTGGATGCAGTCTCAAAAATGACAGAATGACCTCTGTTCGTTTCCTAGGCAAACCATTCAATATTACAGTAATCCAAGTCTATGCCCCAACCAGTAACGCTGAAGAAGCTGAAGTTGAACGGTTCTATGAAGACCTACAAGACCTTTTAGAACTAACACCCAAAAAAGATGTCTTTTTCAATATAGGGGACTGGAATGCAAAAGTAGGAAGTCAAGAAACACCTGGAGTAACAGGCAAATTTGGCCTTGGAATACAGAATAAAGCAGGGCAAAGACTAATAGAGTTTTGTGAAGAAAATGCACTGGTCATAACAAACACCCTCTTCCAACAACACAAGAGAAGACTCTATACATGGACATCACCAGATGGTCAACACCGAAATCAGATTGATTATATTCTTTGCAGCAAAAATGGAGAAGCTCTATGCAGTCAGCAAAAACAAGACCAGGAGATGACTGTGGCTCAGACCATGAACTCCTTATTGCCAAATTCGGACTTAAATTGAAGAAAGTAGGGAAAACCACTAGACCATTCAGGTATAATCTAAATCAAATCCCTTATGATTATACAGTGGAAGTGAGAAATAGATTTAAGGGCCTAGATCTGATAGATAGAGTGCCTGATGAACTATGGAATGGGGTTCATGACATTGTACAGGAGACAGGGATAAAGACATTTCCAACAGAAAAGAAATGCAAAAAAGCAAAATGGCTGTCTGGGGAGGCCTTACAAATAGCTGTGAAAAAGAAGAGAAGCAAAAAGCAAAAGAGAAGAGGAAACATAAGAGCATCTGAATGCAGAGTTCCAAAGAATAGCAAGAAGAGATAAGAAAGCCTTCTTCAGCAATCAATGCAAAGAAATAGAGGAAAACAACAGAATGGGAAAGACTAGGGATCTCTTCAAGAAAATCAGAGATACCAAAGGAACATTTCATGCAAAGATGGGCTCGATAAAGGACAGAAATGGTATGGACCTAACAGAAGCAGAAGATATTAAGAAGAGATGGCAAGAATACACAGAAGAACTGTACAAAAAAGATCTTCACGACCCAGATAATCACGATGGTGTGATCACTCAACTAGAGCCAGACATCCTGGAATGTGAAGTCAAGTGGGCCTTAGAAAGCATCACTACAAACAAAGCTAGTGGAGTTGATGGAATTCCAGTTGAGCTATTCCAAATCCTGAAAGATGATGCTGTGAAAGTGCTGCACTCAATATGCCAGCAAATTTGGAAAACTCAGCAGTGGCCACAGGACTGGAAAAGGTCAGTTTTCATTCCAATCCCAGAGAAAGGCAATGCCAAAGAATGCTCAAACTACCGCACAATGGCACTCATCTCACACGCTAGTAAAGTAATGCTCAAAATTCTCCAAGCCAGGCTTCAGCAATATGTGAACCGTGAACTTCCTGATGTTCAAGCTTGTTTTAGAGAAGACAGAGGAACCAGAGATCAAATTGCCAACATCTGCTGGATCATGGCAAAAGAAAGAGAGTTCCAGAAAAACATCTATTTCTGCTTTATTGACTATGCCAAAGCCTTTGACTGTGTGGATCACAATAAACTGTGGAAAATTCTGAAAGAGATGGGAATACCAGACCACCTGATCTGCCTCTTGAGAAATCTGTATGCAGGTCAGGAAGCAACAGTTAGAACTGGACATGGAACAACAGACTGGTTCCAAATAGGAAAAGGAGTTCGTCAGGGCTGTATATTGTCACCCTGTTTATTTAACTTATATGCAGAGTGCATCATGAGAAACGCTGGACTGGAAGAAACACAAGCTGGAATCAAGATTGCTGGGAGAAATATCAATAACCTCAGATATGCAGATGACACCACCCTTATGGCAGAAAGTGAGGAGCAGCTCAAAAGTCTCTTGATGAAAGTGAAAGTGGAGAGTGAAAAAGTTGGCTTAAAGCTCAACAGTCAGAAAACGAAGATCATGGCATGTGGTCCCATCACTTCATGGGAAATAGATGGGGAAACATTGGAAACAGTGTCAGACTTTATTTTTGGGGGCTCCAAAATCACTACAGATGGTGACTGTAGCCATGAAATTAAAAGACGTTTACTCCTTGGAAGTAAAGTTATGACCAACCTAGATAGCATATTCAAAAGCAGAGACATTACTTTGCCAACAAAGGTCCGTCTAGTCAAAGCTATGGTTTTTCCTGTGGTCATGTATGGATGTGAGAGTTGGACTGTGAAGAAGGCTGAGCACCGAAGAATTGATGCTTTTGAACTGTGGTGTTGGAGAAGACTCTTGAGAGTCCCTTGGACTGCAAGGAGATCCAACCAGTCCCTTCTGAAGGAGATCAGCCCTGGGATTTCTTTGGAAGGAATGATGCTAAAGCTGAAACTCCAGTACTTTGGCCACCTCATGGGAAGAGTTGACTCATTGGAAAAGACTGATGCTGGGAGGGATTGGGGGCAGGAGGAGAAGAGGAAGACAGAGGATGAGATGGCTGGATGGCATCACTGACTCGATGGACGTGAGTCTGAGTGAACTCCGGGATTTGGTGATGGATATGGAGGCCTGGCGTGCTTCGATTCATGGGGTCGCAAAGAGTCGGACACGACTGAGTGACTGATCTGATCTGATCTGTAACTCTCTAATGGATGCCTTCCCAAGCTCTATATTAAATTAGGTCTGCTTGTTAGATGGTCTCATAGCATCCTATGCTTTTCTTCTACAGAACTTTTCCTTTTTGGTCTTTATGGTTGTTTACGGAGTCTCCTCCCAATATGCTGTAAGTTTCAAAAGGACAGAGATAATGTCTCCCTTATCGCCCCTTATTCCCCTATGAACACATAGTAGGTATTAAAATAAAAGTTCATTGGGTAAATGAATTATATCTAATAGTTGCTATAGGAGCAGAAAAAAAGAAGAAATTATAAAAGGTTGTTTGTTACATTCCTTCTTTCTCTCACTATTCCACCCTTTTGTTTCCTTTTCCAGAGGCAGAGATTTCTCAATTTAGTTGACAAATATTTGTTAAACAACATTTTTGAGCACCTAATGCATATTTCCTGAGAACTGAAATATATATATATATACACATATATTTATTTATATATAATTTAGGAGACTAAGATCTAGTACCAACAAAAATGAATTTAAAATGGCTTAAAGACAATAATTATAAGACACAGCATCAGAAAATTCGTAGAAGAGAGTATAGGCAAAGCGTTCTCTGATGTAAAGTGTACCAGTGTTTTCTTAGGTCATTCTCCCCAGGCAACAGAAATGAAAACAAAAATAAATGAGACCTTGTTTCTGGTCTTATGTTTAGATCTTTAATCCATTTTGAGTTTATTTTTGTGTATGGTGTTAGAAAGTGGTCCAGTTTCATTCTTTTACAAGTGGTTGACCAGATTTCCCAGCACCACTTGTTAAAGAGATTGTCTTTAATCCATTGTATATTCTTGCCTCCTTTGTCAAATATAAGGTGTCCATATGTGTGTGGATTTATCTCTGGGCTTTCTATTTTGTTCCATTGATCAATATTTCTGTCTTTGTGCCAGTACCATACTGTCTTGATAACTGTGGCTTTGTAGTAGAGCCTGAAGTCAGGTAGGTTGATTCCTCCAGTTCCATTCTTCTTTCTCAAGATTGCTTTGGCTATTCGAGGTTTTTTGTATTTCCATACAAATTGTGAAATTATTTGTTCTAGCTCTGTGAAGAATACTGTTGGTAGCTTGATAGGGATTGCATTGAATCTATAAATTGCTTTGGGTAGTATACTCATTTTCACTATATTGATTCTTCCAATCCATGAACATGGTATATTTCTCCATCTATTAGTGTCCTCTTTGATTTCTTTCACCAGTGTTTTATAGTTTTCTATATATAGGTCTTTAGTTTCTTTAGGTAAATATATTCCTAAGTATTTTATTCTTTCCGTTGCAATGGTGAATGGAATTGTTTCCTTAATTTCTCTTTCTGTTTTCTCATTATTAGTGTATAGGAATGCAAGGGATTTCTGTGTGTTGATTTTATATCCTGCAACTTTACTATAGTCATTGATTATTTCTAGTAATTTTCTGGTGGAGTCTTTAGGGTTTTCTATGTAGAGGATCATGTCATCTGCAAATAGTGAGAGTTTTACTTCTTCTTTTCCAATTTGGATTCCTTTTATTTCTTTTTCTGCTCTGATTGCTGTGGCCAAAACTTCCAAAACTATGTTGAATAGTAATGGTGAAAGTGGGCACCCTTGTCTTGTTCCTGACTTTAGAGGAAATGCTTTCAATTTTTCACCATTGAGGATAATGTTTGCTGTGGGTTTGTCATATATAGCTTTTATTATGTTGAGGTATGTTCCTTCTATTCCTGCTTTCTGGAGAGTTTTTATCATAAATGGGTGTTGAATTTTGTCAAAGGCTTTCTCTGCATCTATTGAGATAATCATATGGTTTTTATTTTTCAATTTGTTAATGTGGTGTATTACATTGATTGATTTGCGGATATTGAAGAATCCTTGCATCCCTGGGATAAAGCCCACTTGATCATGGCGTATGATCTTTTTAATGTGTTGTTGGATTCTGATTGCTAGACATACAGATGGCTAACAAACACATGAAAAGATGCTCAACATCACTCATTATCAGAGAAATGCAAATCAAAACCACTATGAGGTACCATTTCACACCAGTCAGAATGGCTGTGATCCAAAAGTCTACAAATAATAAATGCTGGAGAGGGTGTGGAGAAAAGGGAACCCTCTTACACTGTTGGTGGGAATGCAAACTAGTACAGCCACTATGGAGAACAGTGTGGAGATTCCTTAAAAAACTGGAAATAGAACTGCCTTATGATCCAGCAACCCCACTGCTGGGCATACACACTGAGGAAACCAGAAGGGAAAGAGACACCTTTTCCCCAATGTTCATCGCAGCACTGTTTATAATAGCCAAGACATGGAAGCAACCTAGATGTCCATCAGCAGATGAATGGATAAGAAAGCTGTGGTACATATACACAATGGAGTGTTACTCAGCCATTAAAAAGAATACATTTGAATCAGTTCTAATGAGGTGGATGAAACTGGAGCCTATTATACAGAGTGAAGTAAGCCAGAAGGAAAAACATAAATACAGTATACTAACGCATATATATGGAATTTAGAAAGATGGTAACAATAACCCGGTGTACGAGACAGCAAAAGGGACACTGGTGTATAGAACAGTCTTATGGACTCTGTGGGAGAGGGAGAGGGTGGGAAGATTTGGGAGAATGGCAATGAAACATGTAAAATATCATGTAGGAAACGAGTTGCCAGTCCAGGTTCGATGCACGATGCTGGATGCTTGGGGCTGGTGCACTGGGACGGCCCAGAGGGATGGTATGGGGAGGGAGGAGGGAGGAGGGTTCGGGATGGGGAACACATGTATACCTGTGGCGGATTCATTTTGATATTTGGCAAAACTAATACAATTATGTAAAGTTTAAAAATAAAATAAAATTAGAAAAAAAAATAAATAAATGAGACCTAATCAAAGTCACAGGCATTTGCATAGCAAAGGAGACCATAAAAACAAATGGAAAGACAACCTACAGAATGGGAGAAAATATTTGAAAATCATTGATGTAACAGACAAAGGCTTAATCTCCAATATATGCAAACAGCTCATAAAACTCAATAATAACAAAAAAGCCCAATCAAAAAATGGGCAAAAGATTTTAAAAGACATTTCTCCAAAATAGACAATCAGTTGGCCAGTAGACACATGAAAAAATGCTCAACATCACTAATCATTAGGGAAATGCAAATCAAAACTACAATGAAGTAACACCTCATACTGATCAGAATGGCCATCATTAAAAAGTGTATGAATAACATATGCTGGGAAGGGTGTGGAAAAAAGGGAAACCGCCTACATTGTTGATGGGAATGTAAGTTGGTACAGCCATTATGGAAAACAGTATGAAGGTTCCTCAGAAAACTAAAAATAAAGTTACCATATGGTCCAGCAATCTCACTTCTGGGAATATACCCATAAAAACTATAATTCAAAAAGATACATGTTCATAGCAGCACCATTCATGACAGCCAAGGTATGGAAACAACCTAAATGTCCATCAACAGGTGAATGGATAAAGAAGATGTACATATATGTGATATGACATATATAATATAAATGATATATACTACTCAGCCATAATGAATCATAATAATGCCATTTGCAGCACCAGGGATTCAACTAGAGATTATCATACTAAGTGAAGTAGTTAGAAAAAGAAAGACAAACACCATATGACACCACTCATATGTGAAATCTAAAATATGGCACAAATAAAAAAAATAAAATATGGTACAAATGAACCTATATACAAAACAGAAACAGACTCATAGACATAAAGAACAGACTTGTGGTTGCCAAGGGGGAGGGGAGAGAGAGAGATGGGCTGGGAGTTTGGAGTTGGTAGATGCAAACTATTGTATTTAGAATGGATACACAGCAAGGTCCTAATATATGGCAAACTATATTCAATATCCTGTGATAAACCATAATGGAAAAGAATAAAAAAAAGAATGTACATATGTGTATAAATGAGTCACTTTGCTATACAGTGGAGATTGGCACAACATTGTAAATCAGCTATGCTTCAATTAAAAACAAAAGAAAAAGATCTAGTGCCAAAATGTATTGTCTAATGTCTAAAGAAATCAACAGGGCTTTCTCAAAGACCCCAGAAAGATCAGGCAGATGGGTTACTACATTTATCTGCCTTAAAATGTAGATGTTCTTTTGACTCATAATCAGTACATTTCGTGTTCATTTTTGAAGATATTTCTGCCAAGTATGCTTTCTCTTCAGTGGTTAAATGTAAAAATAGAACTTCTCACTTGAGAAGACTCTGAATTAGGTTCCACATATGAGTGTGAAAATCTATTACTGATAGGATTGCAGTGTAAATAGTTGTAAATAAAATTTTAAGGTGGATCAAAAGCCACGTGATTTCTCATTTGAACCCTTCTAATGGAAACCATGTGGCCCATGATTAAATTGAATTTCTCTTTATATGTTAGAAAACAATAAATAGGAAACAAAGCAATTTAAATAATGACAAGAAGCTGTTCACGAGGAATTTAAATGAAATAGGAAGATAATTACTATGAAGTGATTTCTGTCATATGCTTTACCTTCCTCTATTGCTCTTAGATCCCAAGAATCCTGTGTCATCTTTCTTTATACCCTAAATCAGATAGTTATTTTTTTTCTGTTGAATTCTTTTACTTAGTAAAGGAAAAGTTCCTTTCCTTCACTTTTTCTTCTGAATAAAGTTGGAGGATAATCAAATAAAGAAGAATGTAAAAGGAGAACTATGCTGTGATGGGCAAGTATAGGCTTGAATCCAGAAAAGCCTGTCTCTCGGTTCAGTTCGGTTCAGTTGCTCAGTCATGTCCAATTCTGTGACCTCATGGACTGCAGCATGCCAGGCTTCCCTGTCCATTACCAACTCCCGGAGCTTGCTCAAACTCATGTCCATTGAGTCGGTGATGCCATCCAACCATCTCATCCTCTGTCACCTCCTTCTCCTCCCGCCTTCAATCTTTCCCAGCATCAGGGTCTTTGCCAATGAGTCAGTTCTTTGCATCAGGAGGCCAAAATATTGGAGCTTCAGCTTCAGCATCAGTCCTTCCAATGAACATTTAGGACTATTTCCTTTAGGATGGACTTGTTGGATCTCCTTGCAGTCCAAGGGACTCTCAAGAGTCTTCTCCAACACCACAGTTCAAAAACATCAATTCTTCAGTGCTCAGCTTTCTTCACAGTCCAACTCTCACATCCAGACATGACTACTGAAAAAACCATAGCCTTCACTAGATGGACCTTTGTTGGCAAAGTAATGTCTCTGCTTTTTAATATGCTGTCTAAGGTGGTCATAGCTTTTCTTCCAAGGAGAAAGTGTCTTTTAATTTCATGGTTGCAATCACCATCTGTAGTGATTTTGGAGCCCAAAAAATGGAACCCAAAAGATGCAGAGTACATCAGGCAAAATGCCAGGCTGGATGAAGCATAAGCTGGAATCAAGAGTTCCAGGAGAAATATCAATAACCTCAGATACACAGGTGACTTCACTCATACGGCAGAAAGTGAAGAGGAACTGAGGAGCATCTTGATGAAATAGTGAGAAACTTGTAGAAGACTACAAGGAGATCCAACCAGTCCATCCTAAAGGAGATCAGTCTTGGGTGTTCATTGGAAGGACTGATGTTGAAGCTTAAACTCCAATACTTTGGCCACCTGATGCGAAGAGCTTGCTCATTTGAAAAGACCGTGATCCTGGAAAGATTGAGGGCAGGAGGAGAAGGGGACAGCAGAGGATGAGATGGTTGGATGGTACCGCCACTGGTTGGGGCTAAACCATAAACTGTGGAAAATTCTGAAAGAGATGGGAATACCAGACCACCTGACCTGCCTCTTGAGAAATTTGTATGCAGGTCAGGAAGCAACAGTTAGAACTGGACATGGAACAACAGACTGGTTCCAAATAGGAAAAGGAGTATGTCAAGGCTGTATATTGTCATACTGCTTATTTAACTTATATGCAGAGTACATCATGAGAAATGCTGGGCTGGAAGAAGCACAAGCTGGAGTCAAGATTGCTGGGAGAGATATCAATAACCTCAGATATGCAAATGACACCACCCTTATGGCAGAAAGGGAAGAGGAACTAAAAAGCCTCTTGATGAAGGTAAAAGAGGAGAGTGAAAAAGTTGGCTTAAAACTCAACATTCAGAAAAAGAAGATCATGGCATCCAGTCCCATCACTTCATGGGAAATAGATGGGGAAACAGTGGAAACAGTGTCAGACTTTATTTTTCTTGGCTCCAAAATCACTGCAGATGGTGACTGCAGCCATGAAATTAAAAGACGCTTACTCCTTGGAAGGAAAGTTATGACCAACCTAGATAGCATATTCAAAAGCAGAGACATTACTTTGCCAACAAAGGTCCGTCTAGTCAAGGCTATGGTTTTTCCAGTGGTCATATATGGATGTGAGAGTTGGACTGTGAAGAAGGCTGAGCACCGAAGAACTGATGCTTTTGAACTGTGGTGTTGGAGAAGACTCTTGAGAGTTCCTTGGACTGCAAGGAGATCCAACCAGTTCATTCTGAAGGAGATCAGCCCTGGGATTTCTTTGGAAGGAATGATGCTGAAGCTGAAACTCCAGTACTTTGGCCACCTCATGAGAAGAGTTGACTCATTGGAAAAGACTCTCATGCTGGGAGGGATTGGGGCCCGGAGGAGAAGGGGCCAACAGAGAATGAGATGGCTGGATGGCATCACTGACTTGATGGACGTGAGTCTGAGTGAACTCTGGGAGTTGGTGATGGACAGGGAGGCCTGGCGTGCTGCGATTCATGGGGTCGCAAAGAGTCGGACATGACTGAGTGACTGACCTGAACTAAACTGAACACCAGTTCTAGTAGACAGTATTTTTGAACCTCACTTGCCTATAAGTAGAGAGATTCCACCATCTAAACAAACAGGAGGCAGGACAACATGCAATCCAAGAGGCAAGGTTCCAAGAGCAGCCAAAGTCCATAACAAGAGGACACTAGCTGATGACAGGAGGTGTCCAAAGCTGTAACTGGGGAGAGGATATGAATGAAAACTGGGGGAAGAAAGTTGCAGGAATAATAAAGATGTAATGGAGCATCTGACGGAGCATTCTAATCAGGAGTACCAAATTGTTCCTTGATCTCTCTTTCCTTTAAAGTTGAGTTGGTGTTGGACAGGGAGGCCTGGCGTGCTGTGATTCATGGGGTGGCAAAGAGTCAGACATGACTGAGCGACTGAACTGAACTGAATTGAACCATGGATGGGTCCACCATGGTTGGTGGACTCAGTGGACATGGGTTTGGGTAGACTCCGGCAGTTGGTGATGGACAGGGAGGCCTGGTGTGCTGCAGTTCGTGGGATCGCAAGGAGTCGGACATGACTCAGCGACTGAACTGAACTCTGCATCTAAGTGAAATAAGCAGGGTGACAGTATACAGCCTTGACTTACTCCTTTCCCAATTTGGAACCAGTCCATTGTTCCATGTCTGGTTTTGACTGTTGCTTCTTGACCTGCATACAGATTTCTTAGGAGGCAGGTAAAGTGATCTGGTATTCCCATCTCTTTAAGAATTTTCCATAGTTTGTTGTGATCCATGCAGTCAAAGGCTTTGGCATAGTCAGTACAGAAGTAGACACTTTTTTGGAACTCTCTTGCTTTTCGATGATCCAGCAGATGTTGGCAATTTGATCTCTGGTTTCTCTGCCTTCTCTAAATCCAGCTTGAACATCTGGAAGTTCTTGGTTCATATACTGTTGAAGCCTCACTTGGAGAATTTTGAACATTACTTTGCCAGTGTGAGATGAATGCAATTGTGCTGTAGTTAGAACATTGTTTGCATTGCCTTTCTTTGGGATTGGAATATAAACTGACCTTTTCCAGTCCTGTGGCCACTGCTGAGTTTCAAGGCAAGTATAGGCCTTGAATCCAGAGAAGCTTGTCCGTACATCTTAGCTATACCAGCTAGAAAGTCTTGGAGAAAGCAGATGTTTCTAAGTCTCTTTTTCTTCATCACTAAAATGATGGTTTAGTTGCAGGCTTAAAATTACATACAGCACTGTTACACTGTGCCTGGTATGTGGAAAGTATAAATAATTTGTAGTCAGTATGTGGAGTCTTTATTTTATCTCTATCCATAGGCAATTATTATGTATCTGCTATTTGTTCTGTGCACTAAATGAGATGTAAGTTATTTGTAAGATATAGTCCATCACATATAGGGCTTGGCCGGGTTAGCTAAGGAGGACTGAATCTGGAGTTACTCTTACCATATATGTGGGAAGAAGGCCACCCATGGCTGTTGCAGAGACAGCAGAACACAAAACAACTGGTTTGCCTGAGTCCTTTGGAAGACTCCACGTATAAAGGATCCACTGTGGATTCAAAATGGGACACAAAGTCGAAAAATGGGTGCTATTCTTACAACCACACATGTAATTCAAACTAGTCATATCTTTCTACAGGTACAAAATTGATGGTCATTGTGCTAGCTGTTTAAAAAAAAAAATTCAACTCTCTGGTAAAAACTGGCATGAAAAATGTAGGACCATGATCCTGCAAAGACTGAGATCTTCAACAGGTTTGTCAAGAGAGTTTCAGGATACAGAAGCCAAGGAAGAGCTAGTTAGCCGAGCTGGAATATAGAGAAGGGACTGGATCCCAAGAATGAAACAGAGTACTTTTTTCAAGGCTGGATTTAAGACTAGAGTCAGAGACACAGTAAATGATTGAATAGTGAGATAGTAAAAATAATTGAATTATCAAATCAGGTACATGAATCAGATTTTGGCCAGGAACAAGTTTTACTAATGATTTCAGGCATGCAAGTAATCATGAGACACAGGTGAAGCACAGAGACATCTGAAATGGTCAGTGTAGCTTACTGGGTGTTTTGTTATTTGTTCTTTGCTGCATCAGGTTGTTTCCTGGTCCCAGATTAATATATGAGGTCTCCAATGAGGTGTGCAATTAAGTCACTTATTGAGAAAAACTATTTGGACCACAAAACATCTCCAGTTTATGTTTGGATAGTTATATAGTTTATATGTCTATTAATCCATTGATTCCAGGTATGTTATCATAAACAATCTTATAACAGGTATGTCCTTCTACAGATGAGGACTATCTTGTTAGAAAATACCATAACTTTGTTTAATAGAGGTCATTAGTTTTAGCATGTTTACAGGGATATTTGACCAGGTCATCTTTTTTTTTTCCCCCCTGAAGATGTCCCTTGCCAATGGGATGAGGAATGGGAGAGGGGAACTGCAAATCTGTTTAACTATTTACTTCCCTATGATAAGACCCAGAAAATTGGAATCAAGCAAAATTCTGTCCTTCCTGAAATCTAGATTCCTTCTGGAGTTCGACTTTAGGATGGAACTAGCTGATGGGGAGCATACAGAACTAGGGGGAAAAGGAACTTTTGAGCTCATCTCCATACTCAGTGGATGGATATACTCTGTATCATTAAGGATTTAAAAGGATAAGTGAACTTCACAACCCAGATAATCATGATGGTGTGATCACTCACACTCACCTATAGCCAGACATCCTGGAATGTGAAGTCAAGTGGGCCTTAGGAAGCATCACTACAAACAAAGCTAGTGGAGGTGATGGAATTCCAGTTGAGCTATTCCAAATCCTGAAAGATGATGCTGTGAAAGTGCTGCACTCAATATGCCAGCAAATTTGGAAAACTCAGCAGTGGCCACAGGACTGGAAAAGGTCAGTTTTCATTCCAATCCCAAAGAAAGGCAATGCCAAAGAATGCTCACACTACCCCACAATTGCACTCATCTCATATGCTAGTAAAGCAATGCTCAAAATTCTCCAAGCCAGGCTTCAACAATACGTGAACTGTGAACTTCCAGATGTTCAAGCTGGTTTTAGAAAAGGCAGAGGAACCAGAGATCAAATTGCCAACATCCACTGGATCATTGAAAAAGCAAGAGAGTTCCAGAAAAATATCTATTTCTGTTTTATTGACTATGCCAAAGCCTTTGACTGTGTGGATCACATAAACTGTGGAAAATTCTGAAGGAGATGGCAATACCAGACCACCTGACCTGCCTCTTGAGAAACCTGTATGCAGGTCAAGAAGCAAAAGTTAGAACTGGACATGGAACAACAGACTGGTTCCAAATAGGAAAAGGAGTACGTCAAGGCTGTATATTGCCACCCTGCTTATTTAACTTATATGCAGAGTACATCATGAGAAACGCTGGGCTGGAAGAAGCACAAGCTGAAATCAAGATTGCCGGGAGAAATATTAATAACCTCAGATATGCAGATTATAGTGGCAGAAAGGGAAGAGGAACTAAAAAGCCTCTTGATGAAAGTGAAAGAGGAGAGTGAAAAAGTTGGCTTAAAGCTCAACATTCAGAAAACGAAGATCATGGCATGTGGTCCCATCACTTCATGGGAAATAGATGGGGAAACGATGGAAACAGTGTCAGATGTTATTTTTCTGGGCTCCAAAATCACTGCAGATGGTGATTGCAGCCATGAAATTAAAAGACACTTACTCCTTGGAAGGAAAGGTATGACCAACCTAGACAGCATATTAAAAAGCAGAGACATTACTTTGTCAACAAAGGTCCTTCTAGTCTAGGCTGTGGTTTCTCCAGTAGTCATGTATGGACATGAGAGTTGGACTATAAAGAAGGCTGAGCACTGAAGAATTGATGCTTTTGAACTGTGGTGTTGGAGAAGACTCTTGAGTGTCCCTTGGACTGCAAGGAGATCCAACCAGTCCATCCTAAAGATCAGTCCTGGGTGTTCATTGGAAGGACTGATGTTGAGGCTGACACTCCAATACTTTGGCCACCTGATGCGGAGAGTGACTCATTTGAAAAGACCCTAATGCTGGGAAAGATTGAGGGCAGGAGGAGAAGGGGACAGCAGAGGATGAGATGGTTGGATGGCATCACCAACTCAATGGACATGGGTTTGGGTAGACTCCGGCAGTGGTGATGGAAAGGGAGGCCTGGCGTGCTGCGGTTCATGGGGTTGCAAAGAGTCAGACACAACTGAGTGACTGAACTGAACAGAACTGAACATATAATAGATAATAAGGGCCTTGAGTGGATGGATAAAGGGAGAGTAGGTGAGTTAGAATAATCAGGGCAGGTTTTGTGACCTTCTTTGCTTTCCTTCTCTTTTAATTTAACCCTTTCTCTCAGCCCTCGGGATAGTAAGGGGGATTTCTGCACTCCACTATTGAATGAAGTTCTGTCCATATAGTCAAGGCTTGCTCTAAGCAAAGTCTAAAATAGAAATATTAAAGGTAAAAGAGAAATTAACTTTGAAAGAAGATATTGATAGGTAGGGGTTTCTGCTCCTTGAACTGACTTAATTTAACATTGAAGTATGGTCTGCTTCCCTGGTAGCTCAACTGGTAAAGAATCTGCCTGCAATGCAGAAGATCCTCGTTCAATTCTTGGGTCAGGAAGATCCCCTGCAGAAGGGATGGGCTAACCACTCCAGTATTCTTGGGCTTCCCTGGTGGCTCAGATGGTAAAGAATCTGCCTACAAGCTGGGAGACCTGGGGAATTTCCCTTGGAGAAGGGAACAGCTACCCACTCCATTATTCTGGCCTGGATAATTCCATGGACAGAGGAAATGTTAATTTATCACTGACATATGGTCCATTGTCAAGCCTGAAATCCTCTCCTAATAACATCTCACACCAGTTGGAAATATTTTGTAGAGAGATCATGATTCCTTGATCATGGTTTTTTGTGCAATATTTACACCCAAACTAATGTGAACAAATTAATTTCCTTATTCAAGGCAGAAGAAATATGCATGGAAGGACCCTGCAGCTTCTCTGAGTCTTCTGGTTAATAATGTGAGCAATGAATCATCTATTACCTTGAAATATTTCATCTATTGTTGTCTTGAAATATCATTTAAATGTTTTATTTTTTTCTAGATTTCCATGCTTTTATTTTTGTTACCAACTGAATTTAATTTTCTAGAACACAACCAGTATAGGAGCTTCAATACATGTTTCTTGATTTAATTTGCAGATCTATGGGACCTTGGGAAAATATTTTAGAAATTAGTCTCTTTGGTATCTATCTCTGCTAAGGCACCTTTAAGAATCTGTAATGACAAGCCAAATACAATTTATAATAGAAAATTTAAATTTTACATTGGTGGGTATTCATGATTTCCAGCTTCATTTTTAAGAGCCTATACAATAGTTCAAAAATAACACAAGACTTAAAGAGAAGAATAAAAAACATTAAATACCATCAAAAGGGAATTAAGCTGCAATCAAATGAAAGTATCCTGAGTACAGTTTGAAACAGATTCTAAGTGGAAGGGTTGAAAATTTTCTAATTTTTTAATAGGCTTTAATTTTTTATCCTTAATCTATTGTAAAAAGTTCCAAGAAAATCTTAGTTTCTTGTACTATCTATACTGGTCAGATTTTAATCAGAAAAACAGATGCTACTTTAAGGATTCCCACAGGGTCTCAAAGTAGATGATTCTCTGGAGTTTGTCAGATAGCCTTTGCATCTGCTCATACTACCAGCAGTGACTACTGATTTCTCTTCCACCTACCAAATTCTAAAAGTCTAATTGCTTCTCATCATCAGAAACTGACTTAGATTTTAGGGATTCTGGGAAATGTATTAATAGTTTTGAGTCTTACCTAAGATGGTGAGGAGATGTAGAAATAGGTAGGCAGCGATATCCAGGAAACCAAAGATCATCTTGCACACTGTTCAGCATTTAAAAATTTTAAAAGCAGTTGTATAGACAATTATTATATTAATATTTACATAATTGATTCAAAGATACAATGAACTTCCTCTTCTTATAAAAACCAGGCATTTTTAGATATAGTTAAGGAAATTCAAAATGACTCTAAGTGTCATAGTAGGAAGTAGTACTCTAGGGAAAAATTTTGTTACTTCTATTTATCATCAAAGTCACACCAAAGTGTGTGACAAAGTCACACCAGAATATTCTTTGCCATTGTTTCATGCTGAAAGAGTTCCATGAACTATGGTGAACTAAGTTTTCTCATTTTTTGACATCACAAACATGAATATATGGCAATAATGATGATAATCTTGTTATCTTGATGATAGATATAAAAAGAAAAACAAATATAAAAGGCATTTAATGTAATCAACTGCCTTACTGCCTCTTGAGAAATCTGTAGGCAGGTTAAGAAGCAACAGAACACACATGGAAAAACAGATTGGTTCCACATTGGAAAAGTAGTATGTCAAGTATTGTCATCCTGCTTATTTGATTTCTCTGAAAAGTACAGCATGAGAAATGCTGTGCTGGATGAAGCACAAGCTGGAATCAAGGTTGCCAGGAGAAATATCAATAGCCTCAGATATGCAGATGACACCACCCTTATGGAAGAAAGTGAAGGGGAATTAAAGAGACTCTTGATAAAAGTGAAAGAGGACAGTGAAAAAGCTGGTTTAAAACTCAACATTCAAAAAATGAAGATCATGGCATCTGGTCCATTACTTCATGGCAAATAGATGGGGAAACAATGAAAACAGTGACAGACTTTATTTTCTTGCAAAATCACTGCAGACAGTGACTGCAGCCATGAAATTAAAGGACACTTGCTTCTTGGAAGAAAAGCTGTGACAAACCTATACAGCATATTAAGCAGAGACATTAATTTGTGGACAAAAGTCCATCTAGTCAAAGCTATGGTTTTTCCAGTAGTCAAGTATGGATATAGGAGTTGGACCATAAAGAAAGCTAAGCGCCAAAGAATTGATGCTTTTGAACTGTGGTGTTGGAGAAGACTCTTGAGAGTCCCTTGGGCTTTAAGGAGACCAAACCAGTCAATCCTGAAGGAAATCAGTCCTGAATATTCATTGGAAAGACTGATGCTGAAGCTGAAACTCCAATATTTTGGCCACCTGATGTGAAGAACTGACTCATTTGAAAAGACCCTGATGCTGGGAAAGATTGAAGGCAGGAAGAGAAAGGGATGACGGAGGTTGAGATAGTTGGATGGCATCACCAACTTAATAGACGTGAGTTTGAGCAAGCTCTGGGAGTTGGTGATGGACAGGGGACCTGGCACGCTGTAGTCCATGGGGTCGCAAGGAGTTGTACATGACTGAGTGACTGAACTGAATTGAATACAGTTAACAATGTTGTTGTTGTGTGTGCGCAGTCACTCAGCCGTTTCCAACTCTTTGCGACCCCATGGACTGCAATCTGCCAGGGTCCTCTGTCCATGGAATATCCAGGCAAGAATACTAGAATGGGTTGCCATTTCCTCTTCCAGGGATCTTCCAAACCTATGGATTGAACCCGTATTTCCTGATTCTCCTGCATTAACAGGCAGATTTTTTACCACTGAGCCACCTGGGAAGCTTCATTGTTGAGTCAAGGATCTTTAGAAAACAAAATTGGTTGTTGATTTGAAAACTTCTTTTAGTAATGTACTTATTATTGTTACTGATATAATTAATTGTTGACTTTTAGAGGTCTATGCAATTAAAAAAAAAACAATAACCTGCAGCAAGCATAAATATCCTCATTTATGGATAAGGACAACAGGGATTCACATCACAGACAGTAAGTGACACAACCAGGAATTGAACCTACAGAATTCTTGCTCTTAACCAATTGCATGAGCCTTTATAGTAAGGAGAAACTTTAGAAAAACCTTGTCTAAACCATGCATTTTATATTTCAATGAACTAAAAGCTTGAGAGCTGAAGCATATTGCCTTTGATTATACTGCTAATTGCAGAGTTGTTACTATGACCTGGGTACAATAGCCAGGCCAGACTAAGTTTGGCTGCCTGAAATTGCAATGGCTTTAGTACAACAAATATTTGTTTCTTCTTTTATGAAGTCTAGTAGAAGTCAAAAAGTCAAGCAGTCCCACCCTATGGTGCATGTAGCTTCCACTGGTTTTGAACTGCCTGGGATTGAAAGTGACATGATAGAATAAATCAAATGACTTCAACTTAAATACCATGATAGGAAATATGGTCTTCCTACCAGAGTGGTAAGCACACAATATTGCCCCTGTCATAACAGGGGTCCTGGTACCCAGCCACATACTCTTATCATGACATTAGTCTGCCTTTCATCCCATATGCTTTCCAGGTTTGAAGCCAGCTGATATTCTTCAATAATAGTATTTGTAGCTAAAATATATTGGTTCCCATAAACCTGGTAATTCTGGTCTTTTTTTCTTATTTTAAAAATATTAACTGTGGCTGCTTATAATGGATGTGATTTTTTAAAATCAATTCCCACTCGATATAAATTTCAAAGTATATATGAAACTTCAACATAAGCCCCTTATTCTAAGTAGATAGGGGACTCATCAGACCTCATAGAAACAGTTCAAGTTTCAAATTTATTTTTCTAGCTTTACAATGCAAATGGGCACTGTACACATTTCATATCCATTGTACACATTCATTTTCCATTGGAAACTGTTGCTTTGGAGTTATAGCTGCATGATTTTTAGATGAAATATCTATAGAAATATATCATCGTGATAAAGAGGAGAATCAACATTCTTTATGTTACTCTGCAGAGAAAAGGTATAACAAATGCTAAGCGATGTCTTTGGTATATGAAGTACAGTGAATAGAAGATGCATTCATTCATCATGCAAAAATGCAAATATTTATTGAGTAATAACTAAATACAAAGAAGACCATATGGATCCTTGTTCTACACTGACACCCAAGAATCATAAAATATGGTTGGACAGCTGAATATTGCCAAACAAGGTATATAGCCAGTGGGCTTGGCATGCTCAAATCCTGCACATTCCAGAGAAAGGACTGGTCCGTGACTAGCTCATGGGAGACAATCTCTGAGCCCTTATAATATTTTGCCTGAAAAGAGTATCTTTGTATACCTGAGACCTCGAACTATACAAGACAGTTTATGCTAACAGTGAAATTTATAGCAAATACTTGTCTTGGTCACCTGATGTGAAGAGCCGACTCATGGGAAAATACCCTGATGCTGGGAAAGACTGAAGGCAACAAGAGAAGGGAACAACAGAGGATAAGATGGTTAGATAGCATCACTAACTCAATGGACATGAGTTTGAGCAAATTCCAGAGACAGTAGAGGACAAAGAGGCCTGGAATGCTGCAGCCCATGGGGTTGCAAAGAGTTTTAGTGACTGAACAACTGAACAACTTAGTGACTGAACAGCAAGAGCTTGCTTTTGTTCTCCTGCAATGCTGGAACTATGCTGTTTTAGTTTGACCTCTGAGGGGCAGGTGGAGTGGTTGGAGTCTGAATAGTTAGTTCATTCATATAAGCATGGTGTGCTTATGTACTGACCTACAATAAGAACCTAGGACACCAAAGTTCGAGTGAGCTCCTTTGGTTAACAATACATCCTGCACATTGTTCTGGGGAAAATTAAATGCTGTCTGTACAATTTTAACGGGAAAGAATAACTTGCAGCTGGTTTCTCCTGGACTCTGTCCTATGCATCTTTTGCTGATTTTAATCTGCATCCTTTCACTGTAATAAATTGCATCCATGAATAAACAGCTTTACTGATATCTGAGTTTGTTAAACCTGAGTGCAGTCTTGGGCTCTCCTGAAACACAGCTGAATAAAAGTTCATAAACAGAAAAAAAGAATCCCAAATGAATTGTGAGACACTAAGTGTCATAAAAATATATTAACATTTTTAAAATGTGTTACTGTTTACAAAAATTTCCTATAATTTTTTTTATAGGAATTCAGAAGGAGTGAGAACCACTTCAAACTGTAGAGATTGAGCAAGGTTTTATGGAGGAAGAATCAGGATGTTGAGCAGGATCTCAAAGGGCTCAGGAGAGGAGAGAAGACAGAACAAGGTAAGGAAATGCAATCCAGGGTCAAGGGCAGAAAGCAGAACTCTTATGCTCAAGTGTGAATTTGAAGAAGGTAAGTAAAGAGTTAAGACTGGAGATGTAAGCTGGGGCCAAATTACAGGGTTTTAATGCTGATATTGTTTACCATAAAACTAAAAGTTTAACTTTTATAAATTAAACTAATCAAATTCCAGAAAGTTTCTGTGTGTGGAGAGAGTTACCTGTAGGGGGTCTCCATATGCTGCAAAATTCTGATGATAAAGTAACTCTTAGTGCCAGAAAAAAAGTCACTGTAATAATAACCTAGCAGGGTTCCAAATGTATCCTCTTACAGTGATGTCCACATCAAATTTGCACAATTTATAACTGCAAAATTGAATTGTCTCCAGCCAGAAGTTGTAAGTTCCACCTGTCATCTGAGAATCCAGCTGTGTTCTTTTTGGATTGTTACAAAATCACATTAATAAGGATTCTGCAATCAGAATTTAGCTCACACTTCTGGGTAATGATTCATGATCCACAACTGTCTCCAGCTCAGCTTCCCTGTGGCTCCACTGGCCCTAAAGCCCCCAAAACTGTTGTTGTCAGGAAGACACACTGTTATTACTCTTTTTGTTATTCACTGAGTGCCTTAAATACACACCATTTTCTTTGGAAGTAAGTTGTGGGGGGTGGGATTGGAATGGGTAGTATTTGTAAGAAAAAGATGTCAGGTTTATGGAAGGGTTTGGATTACAGAAAAATATTAAACCCAATGTAGTTCTTAAAAAGTTGTGATAGTGGGCAGACCACCCCACTTCTTTATTTCTATAGCAAAATATTATGCCAATCAGCCATTTCCTTTTTGCCCAGCTATATAATTATTATAGTGGTATGTATTTTTGTTTCAAGTGTATTTGTTCCATCAGGAGTAGAAGAAAACAGAGGCACTCTATATTTGATGGTCCTTAGTTTGGAGAAGGCAATGGCACCCCACTCCAGTACTCTTGCCTGGAAAATCCCATGGATGGAGGAGCCTGGTGGGCTGCAGTCCATGGGATCGCTAAAAGTCGGACATGACTGAGCGACTTCATTTTCACTTTTCACTTTCATGCATTGGAGAAGGAAATGGCAACCCACTCCAGTATTCTTGCCTGGAGAATCCCAGGGATGGAGGAGCCTGGTGGGCTGCCGTCTATGGGGTCGCACAGAGTCGGACATGACTGAAGCGATTTAGCAGCAGCAGCAGCAGCAGCAGCAGCAGTTTGGTTCAATGCAAAGTTCTGGCCCTCCAGTCATATTATTGTGCAGATATACTCTTTCATATTTTTAAAAATTATCATCTGTAATTAAATTACATGAACATTTTCTCCAGTTTCTTATTGTATTAATATCTATTAGGCATGAGCTTTCAATATGACTAAAATTGAATCATTTATTCTTCTTTCTTCAAATTGTATGCTTTCCATGTATTCTCTATCTCAACATCACTAGTATCCACCCAGACTCCAAAGTTGAACCTAAAATCATTCTGACTTTTCCCACTCCAGTCTTTACTTCCAATCAGTTATCAACTTCTGGCTAACTTACTGTCTGAAAACGTCACCATCCTGTCCACTTCTTTTCCTTCCTATCACTATTCCTTAGTCTAGGTCACCATTACTTCTCACATAAATTGAGGAAATAACTTCTTGCCTGGTTCCTCTGTTTCTCATCTTCCATCCCCTAAGTCATTTTCTTTTCCAAAATATATTATGAAATATTGTACTAAATTTTCAGAACACAGAGCAAGAGATACATGATGGTCAGGGGAGATCTTTCCTGCCACTTTTCCTCTCCTCCCTCCCTGGTTCAGTCCTTGAGTAGAACTGGGCAGTGGGGAGGAGGCAGAGTGAGGGAAGAAAATAAGCCAACTATACCTCTCCTCTCTCAAGGAAGCCTACACTAAGGTGAGATGAAAACTTTAATGGAGTATTTTGGGATACAAAAAAGAATTCTGATATAGACATGTTAATTTTGAGATATCAACTGGGCATTTGATGGAGATATTGAATAGGTAGTTGGATTTATGAATCTATTGATAAAATTTAAGGCTGAAGGGTGCCCACTCTCACTACTTCCATTCAACAGAGTGCTGGCAGTGCTAGTCTAGTATTTAGGCAAGAAAAATAAATAAAAGGTGTCCAAATTGGAACAAAGAGGTTAAATTGTCTCTGTTTGCAGATAACATGATCTTATATATATAAAACCCTAAAGATTACACTGAAAATTGCTAGAACTAATAAATAGATTAAATAAAGCTACAGGATACAAAATCAGTTGTGTTTCTATATATTAACAAACTATCTGAAAAAAAAGCTTTTAAAAATTCCATTTACAATAGCCTCAAAAACAATAAAATACTTAGGAATAAATTTAATCAAAGGTATTAAAGATCTCTACATTGAAAATTGTAAGACATTGATGAAAGAAATGGAAGAAGAAACAAAAATGGAAAGGTATCCCATGTTCATACATCAGAAGAATTAATATTTTAAAATATCCATACTGCAGTCCATGGATTTGCAAAAAGTCAGACATGACTGAGCAACTGAACAACAATACTGCCTAAGCCACCTATAGATTCAATGCAATGGCTAATAAAAATCCCAATAGAATTTTTCACAGCAAAAAAAACCACAAAAAACCTAAATTTGCATAAAACCCAAAAAGATCCCAAATAACCAAATCAATCTTGAGAAAGGAAAACAGAGCTTGGTGGTTTTATACTTCCTAATTTCAAACTATTACAAAATCACAGAACAGACAGTCTCTGACTTATCATGCTTTGACTTAGGATTTTTCAAATTTATGATGATATGAAAATAATATACATTCAGTAGAAATTGTACTTTGAACTTTGATCTTTTCCTAGGCCAGCAATATGCAGTGGGATACTCTCTGGTGATGCTAGGCAGCTCCCAGTCAGTCACTTGATCAGCAGGGTATTTAAACAACAATTCTGTACCCATAAACCATTCTGTTTTTCACTTTCACTATGGTATTCACTAAATTGAATGAGATTTTGAATATTTTATTATAAAATAAAATTTCTGTTAGATGATTTTGCCCAAGTAGGCTAATATAAGTGTTCTGAGCATCTTTAAGTTAGGTTAGGTTAAGTTAAAATGTTTGGTAGGTTAGTTGTGTTAAGTCATTTCCAGTTTACAATATTTTCACTTTACAATGAAAATATGATCAGGAAAACTTTTTCAGGAGGTAACCCCTTTGTAAGTCAAGAGAAGTTTGTGTCAAAACAATATGGTAATGGGCTAAAAACACAAACATAGATCAATGAAACCAAATAGATCTCAGAAATAAATCTATGGATGTACAGTCAGCATCCTTGACAAGGGTGTGAGGAACACACAATGGGGAAAGGAGAGTATCTTCAGTAAGTGGTATTGGGAAAACTGAATGTCCATATGCAAAAGAATGGAGTTGAACTGTTATCTTACACTATGCACATAAATTAACTCAAAATGCATTAAGGACTTAAACATAAGACCTGAAACTACAAAATTATAGAAAATATATGAAAAAATTTCCTTGACTTTAGTCTTGACAATGATTTTTTAGGTATTACACCAAAAGCAAATGCAACAATAGCAAAAAAAAAAATAAGGGGGGGGGGTTCCCATCAAACTGAAAACCCATAAAAAAGTAGATAATCCTGCTACTTGCAACAATATAGATGAAAATTGAACGAATTATGCTAAGTGAAATAAGCCAGAGAAGGACCAATTCTATATGATCTCACTTATATGTGGAATCTAAAAACATCAAACTTATAGAAACAGAATAAAATGGTTGTGGACAGAGTCTGGGGGTTTACAGAAATAAAATGTTGGTTAAAGGATATAAACTTTCAGTTATAAGATAAATAAGTTCTGGGGATCTAGTGTACAGCATGGTGGCTATAGTTAATAATACACATTGTATACTTGAAATCTAATAAGAGAGTAAATATTAACTGATCTCATCACACATACACACAAAAAGGTAGCTATGTAAATTGGTGGATGCTTTAGCTAATTTTATTGTGGTAGTCATTTCACTAAATGCATGTTTCAAAACATTATGTTGTACAGCTTAAATTTATACAAGTTATTTTGTCAATTATATTTCAATAAATCTGGGGGAAAGTGTTAAATCAAAATGGGAAAAATTTACTTCCTCCACAATAAATAAAATAAAATGTAAGGCTGGAGATAAAATTTAGGAGTCTTCAGGACATTAGTGGTATCAAAAGCCAGGAAACTAAGTGAGATCATAAGGGAGTGAATATAAATAGAAAAAAAAAGTGGGAGTTGAAGACTGAGATACACAGCTTTCCAATGTTTAGATGATGGGTTGGTGGGGAGAAAACATAAAGGAGACTGAGAAGGTACTTTCAGAGATGAGAAAGGAAAATGAGTAGTGTCCTGGGAGCTAAGTGAAGAATGTGTTGCAATGATGTAGCCTGATGGCCTTTGTGAAATGGTGGTGAAGAGGAAGGAAATTGAGGACGGAGGAATAACCACTGTATTTAGTAATATGGAGACTGTTGGTGACCTTTCAATTCAGTGAAGGGGCTGGGGGGAAAGCCTAATTTGAATAGTCTCTAAAGAGAACAGGAAGAGAGTCATTGAGTCTAGGAAGTATAGACAAGGCGAGGAAGAATTTTTCTCTAAAAGAAAATGAGGTGCTTGCTGGAGGCAGAGGTGGACTAAGGATTTTTAAGATGACAGATATTTACATGCCACTGAGCAAGAGAAAATTGATGATGCAGGAAAGAGAGAGGACAGTGAATGAAGCAATGATCTTTGTCAGCAAGAGGGGTTTGGATTTGGTGCACAAGTGGCGGACTTTGGTTTATCCGAGTGTCGATAGTTCATCTTTCCTTCTTTCTTCCTTTCCTCCTTCCCCTCATCCATTCCTTTTTTCTTCTTCGATTTTAATGTTAGAGTTTTAAAACAGAATATTATTCACACAATTGATGATGGGAAAGGGGGAAGGGCAGGCAATTCAGAGATTAGCAAGAACAGGAAGCAACAAACCTTAGGGCTAAAGCAGCAGGTTGTTCAGTCCCCGAGTCATGTCTGATTCTTTGTGACCCCATGGACTGCAGCACGCCAGACTTCCCCGTCCATCTCCAACTCTTGGAGCTTACTCAAAATCATGTCCGTCGAATTGGTGATACCATCCAACCATCTCATCCTCTGTCATCACTTTCTCCTCCCAGCTTCAATCTTTCCCAGCATCAGGGTCTTTCCAATGAATCCGTTCTTCACATCAGGTGGCCAAAGTATTGGAGTTTCAGCTTCAGTATCAGTTCTTCCAGTGAATATTCAGGACTGATTTCCTTTGGGATTGACTGGTCGGATCTCCTTGCAAACCAAGGGACTCTCAAGAGTCTTCTCCAACAGTACAGCTCAAAAGCATCAATTCTTCAGCGCTCAGCTTTATTTATAGTCCAACTCTCACATCCATACATGACTACTGGAAAAGCCATAATTTGACTAGACAGACCTCTGTTGGTAAAGTAATGTCTCTGCTTTTTAATATGCTATCTAAGTTGGTCATAGCTCTTCTTCCAAGGAGCAAGCATCTCAGTTTCACGGTTGCAGTCACCATATGCAGTGATTTTGGAGCCCAAAAGTATAAAAAGTCTCTTACTGTTTCCATTGTTTCCCCATCTATTTGCCATTAAGTAACAGGACCAGATGGAGAAGGCAATATGGCACCCCACTCCAGTACTCTTGCCTAGAAAATCCCATGGACAGAGAAGCCTGGAAGGCTGCAGTCCATGGAGTCGCTGAGGGTCAGACACAACTGAGCGACTTCACTTTCATGCATTGGAGAAGGAAATGGCAACCCACTTCAGTGTTCTTGCCTGGAGAATCCCAGGGACGGGGGAGCCTGGTGGGCTGCCATCTATGGGGTCACACAGAGTCGGACACGACTGAAGTGACTTAGCAGCAATAGGACCAGATGCCATGATCTTAGTTTTCTGAATGTTGAATTTTAAGCCAACTTTTTCACTCTTTTTCACTTTTGAAGAGTCTCTTTAGTTCCTCTTTGCTTTCTTCCATAAGGGTGGTGTCATCTGCATATCTGAAGTTATTGATTTTTTTTCCCTCGCAATCTTGATTCCAGCCTGTGCTTCATCCAGCCTGGCATTTCGAATAATGTACTCTGCATATAAGTTAAATAAGCAGGGTGACAATATACAGCCTTTATGTACTCCTTTCCTAATTTTGAACAAGTAGGTTGTTCATATCCGGTTCTAACTGTTGTTTCTTGACCTTCATTCAAGTTTCTCAGGAGGCAGGCAAGGTGGCCTGGTATTCCTATCTCTTGAAGAATTTTCCACAGTTTGTTGTGATCCACACAGTCAAAGGCTTTAGCATAATCATTAAAGCAGTAGTAGTTGTTTTTCTAGAATCCCCTTGATTTTTCTATGATCCAATGGATGTTGGCAATTTGATCTCTGGTTCCTATGCCTTTTTTAAATCCAGCTTGAACATATAGAAGTTCTCAGTTCACATACTGTTGAAACCTATCTTGGAGAATTTTGAGCATGACCTTGCTAGCATGTGAAATGAGCAACAGTTGTGTAGTAGTTTGAACATTCTTTGGCACTGCCTTTCTTTGGAATGAAAACTGATCTTTTCCAGTGCTGTGGCCACTGCTGAGTTTTTCAAATTTGCTGGCATATTGCGTACAGCACTTTAACAGCATCATCTTTTAGGATTTGAAATAGCTCAGCTGGCATCTATCCCCTCCACTAGCTTTGTTCGTAGAGATGCTTCCTAAGGCCCACTTGATTTTACACTCCAAGATGTCTGGCTCTATGTGAGTGGTCACCCCATTGTGGTTATCCAGGTCATTAAGACCTTTTTGTATAGTTCTTCTGTGTATTCTTGCCACTTCTTCTTAATCTTGTTTCCTTCTTTTAGGTCCTTACCATTTCTTTCCTTTATTGTACCCATCTTTGCATGAAATATTTCCCTTGTATCTCTAATTTTCTTGAAGCAATCTCTAGTCTTTCTCATTCTGTTGTTTTCCTCTATTTCTTTTCATTGTTCACTTAAGAAAAGTTTTCTTTATAATATTGGATTGGTTTTACCATACATCAACAATTAAAATAAATAAATTTATATTAAAAAATAGCAAAGTTCTCTGTTTTTTTTTTAAGATTCACATAAAATATAAAATATAAGAAGAAAAGAGCACCATCAAAAAAAGAAAAGTTTTCTTGTCTCTGCTATTCTTTGGAACTCTGCATTCAGATGGGTATATCTTTTCTTTTCTCCTTTGCCTTTCACTTCTCTTCTTTTCTTGGCTATTTGTAAGGCCTTCTCAGATAACCATTTTGCCCCTTTGCATTTCTTTTTCTTGGGGATGGTTTTGATCACTGCCTCTTGTACAATGTTATGAACCTCTGTTCATTGTTCTTCTGGAATTCTGTCTATCAGATCTAATCCCTTGAATCTATTTGTCACTTCCACTATATAATCATAAGGGACTTAATTTAGGTCATATTTGAATGGCTTAGTGGTTTTCCCTACTTTATTCAATTTAAGTCTGAATTTGGCAATAAGGAGTTCATGATCTGAGCCACAGTCAGCTCCTGGTCTTGTTTGTGCTTACTGTATAGAGCTTCTCCATCTTCAGCTGCAAGGAATATAATCAATCTGATTTCGGTATTGACCATTTGATGATGTCCATGTGTAGAGTTGTCTTTTGTATTGTTGGAAGAGGGTGTTTGTTATGACCAGTGTGTTCTTTTGGCAAAACTCTGTTAGCCTTTGTCCTGGTTCATTTTGTATTCCAAGGCCAAACTTGTCTGTTAACCTGGTATATCTTGACTTCTTACTTTTGCATGTATATATTGGTTTGCCCACAAAGTTCATTTGAGTTTTCTGTACTATGTATGAACTTTTTTTGGCCAACCCAATGCAATGACTCTTTCATAATAGGAGCTGAAGGCATCTTTCTTCCACCTTCCCCTTTGGGAAACATCTCTCAAAGCATTGCTTTCTAGAATGATAAAGAAACTATTCTTCTAAAGAGAATTTTGCCACAAAGTCTTATCTTTGGATTTCCTTTCAGTTGTTGCTGTTCAGTCACTCAGTCATGTCCAACTCTTTGTGACCCCATGGACTGAAACACAGCAGGTTTTTTTGTTCTTCACCATCTCCTGGAGCTTGCTCAAACTCATTTCCATTGAGTCAGTGAGGATATAAAACAATCTTATCCTCTGTCATCCCCTTCTACTCCTGCCTTCAGTCTTTGCCAGCTTCAGGGTCTTTTCCAATGAGTTGGCTCTTTCCATCAGGTGGCCAAAGTATCGGAGCTTCAGCTTCAGCATCAGTCCTTCCAATAAATATTCGGGGTTGATTTACTTTAGGATTAACTGGTTTGATCTCCTTCCAGTCCAAGGGACTCTCAAGCGTCTTCTCCAACACTACTGTTCAGAAGCATCAATCCTTTGGTGCTCAGCCTCCTTTATGGTCCAACTCTCACATCCATATCTGACTACTGGTAAAACCACAGCTTGGATTATCCAGACCTTTGTTGCAAAGTTATGTCTCTGCTTTTAATGCATTGTCTAATTTTGTCACAGCTTTTCTTCCAAGGTGCAAGTGTCTTTTAATTTCATGGCTGCAATCACCATCCACAGTGATTTTTTGGAACTCAAGAAAATAAAGTCTGTCACAGTTTCCACTGTTCTCCCATCTATTTGCCATGAAGTGATGGGACCAGATGCCATGATATTAGTTTTTTGAATGTTGAGTCTTAAGCCAACTTTTTCACTCTCCTCTTTCACATTCATCAAGAGGCTCTTTAGTTCCCCTTTGCTTTCTTCCATAAGGGTGGTGTTATCTGCATATCTGAGGTTATTGATATTTCTTCTGGCAATCTTGATTCCAGCTTGTGCTTCATCCAGCCCAGAATTTCTAATGATGTACTCTGCGTATAAGTTAAATAAGTAGGGTCACACTATGAAGCCTCAATGTACTCCTTTTCTAATTTTGAACCAGTGTGTTGTTCATGTCTGGTTCCAACTGTTGCTTCTTGATCTGCATACAGATTTTCCAGGAGGCAGGTAAGGTGGGCTGGTATTCCCGTATTTTGAAGAATTTTCCACAGTTTGTTGTGATCCAAATAGTCAAAGGCTTTAGCATAGTCATAAAGGCAGAAGTAGTTGTTTTTCTGGTATTCCCTTGTTTTTTCTATGATACTAATGGATGTTGGCAATTTGATCTCTGGTTCCTCTGCCTTTTCTAAAGCCAGCTTGAACATCTGGAGGTTCTCAGTTCATGTACTGTTGAAGCCTAGCTTGGATGATTTTGAGCATTATCTTGCTAGCACATGAAATGAATGCAATTGTGTGGTACTTTGAACATTCTTTGACATTTCCTTTCTTTGAGATTGGAATGAAAACTGACCTTTTCCAGTCCTGTGGCCAGTGCTGAGTTTTCCAAATTTGCTGGCATATTGAGTGCAGCCCTTTCACAGCATCATCTTTTAGGATTTGAAATAGCTCACCTGTAATTCTATCACCTCCACTAGGTTTGTTCATAGGGATGTTTCCCAAGGCTCACTTGACTTCACATTCCAGGATGTCTTGCTCTAAGTGAGTGGTCACACTATCATTGTTATCCATAATTAATTTCAGTAGTCTTTATCAAAAGCAGCATAGACCCAAAGTTGACACAAAGGGGGAAGTTCTCAGAGATCACATTTTTTAAGGATTATTTCTCTGAAACTTCAGTCACTTTGGGGTCCCCTGACAATATAGTGTTTATAGAGGTGACTACAAAAATCAATAAACAAGTGTTTCCAGAAGAGCCTAAAGTCAATAGCCCTTAATCCTTGCTTCTAAAATAGGATGTTATAATTTTTCATAGATCTTAAAATAGAGTATTTATAATTGCTGCACTGATATGTTAAGGGAGACTTATCTCTTGACAGTAATAACTGCTGTCAAGGTTAAGATTCATGTTCACAAAAGTGTGCATGATACCAAATAAACTTAATTTATGTAATATGACCTAATTTGAAATTTGCGATAACTTTGTCTTGGAAAGACATAAGTATCTGAGCTAAGGATGATAAACTCCAATGCTTGTATTGATAGATGGTCCATACTTTCAAAGCATTCATTGCCTAGTAGGGTTTTCCCTTAATGAAAAGGTCTGCATAAATTATGATTCAGGAAGAAAATAATCTATTTAACAAAAAGCTTTAAGTAAACAAATTGTATAACTCACTACAACTAATTTTTATCTCTTCATTAAAATAGAACATGAATTCTTATTTTGCTTAGAATATAATTAAATTGCAATGGAATGAACAAAACTATTTTAACAGGTAATCCTAGAATCAGAATCTGAATTTGTCACATATAATATCAGAGTGATTTTGGGCAAGCCATCAACTTGTGAATAATGATATCTGCTCTGTAGTATTCCATGGAAGATAATTAAGGAAATACTTAAGAGTTTTCCCCACTACCTGTTTCTACATCCAGAAATATTTGATGATTCACGTTCTTCCCTTCTATGGGAAATGCTTCACTTCTTAGCCATCAATTCTAGTTATCTGGTCTTTGGACAGTAATAAAAAATGATTTAAAAATATTTTCTGTGTTTCAGGCATTTTAATAATGTTATCCCCTAAATTACTCAAATAAAAAGGGTTTATTTTGTGTTTTTAACTTATATATATAATTTGTAACATATATATAACTTACATATATAATTTTTAACTTATATATATAATTGAGGGGAATTCTTTTTTCTCCTGATAACCAGACTTGTCCTGAAATTTCAAAACCAGAGGAAAGTTTATGGAAGCAAAAACATTTTTCTTTATTTCTTCATTCTTTAGTGGCACCACTACTATTTTTGGATGTACTTTTCCTTTAATCTTTTAATAAAAACTTTTCCTTATATAATTTGAAATGATACGTTATATACATATGCAGTTTGGTATCTCATTTTGGAGGGTAACTTTACATTATATGTATTTTCCAAGTCATTAAACACATAGTAAAGCACCATGTTCCATTGTAGTGTTTAAAAACAAAAACCCAGAGAGTAAATTCAAAGATCTAATTGACATCACTCAATGAGTCAAGCAGCAGTCTATCTAGCAAGTAGGAGATCAGGAGCTGTAAAAACGGGAAGATTTTTATGGGCACAAAGAGGGTGGGATAATGAAGTCATCAACAAAAGAAAGGATTATTTCAGCAAGATGACCTCCCTTTAGAGGCAGGGCAGGGGTCTCTCATTCAGATTACCTCAGTAGTGCTGATTAGATAATTCCAAATTGCCTGGTTAATGGTCACATTTCTGGGAGTGGCGGAAACTGCAGTTTGTTTGTCAAACAAACTGCAAAAGTAAGTCTTGGTTTGTTGTCATAGGTCACGAAGTAACAGTTAGAACCGGACATGAAGCAACAGACTGGTTCCAAATCAGGAAAGGAGTACATTAAGGCTGTACATTGTCACCCTGCTTATTTAACTTAGATGCAGAGTACATCATTTGAAATGCTAGGTTGGATGAAGCACAAGCTGTAATCAAGATTGCTGGGAGAAATATCAATAACCTCAGATATGCAGGTGACACCACTCTTATGGCAGAAAATGAAGAACTAAAAAGCCTCTTGATGAAAGTGAAAGAGGAGAGTGAAAAAGTTGGCTTAATATTTGGCAAAACTAATACAATTTGTAAAGTTTAAAAATAAAATAAAATTTAAAAAAAAAGTTGGCTTAAAACTCAACATTCAGAAAACTAAGATCATGGCATCCAGTCCCATCACTTCATGACAAGTAGATGGGGAAACAATGGAAACAGTGAGAGACTTTATTTTGGGGGGCTCCAAAATCACTGCAGATGGTAACGGCAGCCATGAAATTAAAACACACTTGCTCCTTGGAAAAAGAGCTATGACCAACCTAGACAGCATATTAAAACGCATTACTTTCCAACAAAGGTGCATCTAGTCAAAACTATGGTTTTTCCAGTACTCAGGTTTGGATGTGAGAGTTGGACTATAAATAAAGCTGAGCGCTGAAGAACTGATGTTTTTGAACTGTGGTGTTGGAGAAGACACTTGAGAGTCCCTTGGACTGCAAGGAGATCCAGCCAGTCAATCCTAAAGTAAATCAACCTGAATATTCACTGGAAGGACTGATGCTGACACTGAAACTCCAATTCTTTGGCTACTTGATGGGAAGAACTGACTCATTGGAGAAGACCCTCATGCTGGGAAAGATTAAAAGCAGGAGGAGAAGGAGACAACAGAGAATAAGATGGTTGGATGGCATCACCGACTTGATGGATATGAGTTTGAGTAAACTCCAGGAGTTTGTGATGCCCAGGGAAGCCTGGCTGCTGCTGTCCATGGGGTCACAAAGAGTCAGACACAACTGAGCGACTGTACTGAACTGAACTTATTGTCATAGGATTGACTGGTTTGATCTCCTTGCAGTCCAAGGACTCTCTGGAGTCTTGTCAAGAATTATTGTTGTAGAGCTTAGCACAACTGATTCCATTTTAAACCTGTTTCTTTTTTAACAGTAGAGATATATCATAATTATTTAAGAGGATTAAATTATTCCCTTAAATTTGGGCTCTTTGCTTGTGTTCCACTTTCTTTATTATAATTAACACTGTAAATATGTTAGTACATAAATGTATGCACACTTATGGATTGTTGGATTGTTTTGTGAGAATAGACATTCAGTAATATATTTACAGGTCAAAGTTTACAAACTTTTTAAAAGCACTTGATAAGAAGTGCCAAACTGATTGCATCAGCAATAACCCAGGTATTATATTATTTTAAGTGTTTAATGAAGAAAATAATAATAATATATACTATTCCAGGTCTCAGTTGTTTAAATAATAATGATATTGGAGATGTTCTAATATGCTTACTGGACACTTGAATTTCTTTCTTTTAGCAAATTGCTTGTGAAAGAACAAATTATTTTCTATTCTGTTTGGTAAATATTCCTTTAGCATTTTCTATGCGCCATCTGGAACAACAGGAGTTGGTGTATAGAGATTCATAAAATGTAATCCCTATCTTCAAGGAATTCTAAATATCAAAGGAGAGAAGGAAAAAAAAGTATAATAATATCAATCATAGAAACAAAAATGATTTTAGTTAGAATAGAGAAAGGGGTAATTAATCTTTAAGACTAAGGAAATTTTTAAAGGATGAATACACATTTTCCAGGCAGATAATTAAGGAAAGGGCTTTTCAGTACAGAGTTAAGAGCACACAAAAAGACTGGAAGTTTGGAAGAGCAAATATTCAGTAACTAATAGTTAGCAACTAATGGAGTATACAGTGGGTCAAGAGGGGATAGAGTGGGCAGAGATGAAGATGGGAAGATGGAGAAGTTTATAAGAAGCAAATCGTGATGAACCTCAGTGTGATATTCCATGCTGAGCAACATGACTTGACCCTGAAGGTGATATGTAGCTTCTGAATTCAACCTTTTTACTATTAATTTGTGATTTCATAACTAAATAAGAAGATAGCAATTTAAGCTTTTAAAATTTCTCATCTGTAAACTAGAACAATCTGTTTATGTTTTTGCTATTCTCAACATGCAATGAAAAAACCAACACTGATTATGTGATGTTACCTTGGAGACATGGAAATTATTTTAGGAAGCATACTGATTACCTTATCCAGAGATCAATTCCACCAGGGCCCAATTATTTCCCTGGTATCACACATGTCCTTTAATCTACTTAGCTCTGGAAAACTGTGACACTTTCCTCAACAAAAGTATATGTATTTTAACACTGACAAGCAATTTTCATTTTACACAGATTCAACATCCATGTCTTTACTAAGACATCATATCACATGACATTTTATTTAGGGATATAATTAACCCATATTTCCCCTTTTATATGTTAGAGTTTAAAAATATAGATGTTAATTTGACAGCTGACTATCACCTTCCCCCTGAAGGTCAAGGAGTCCCAACCAGCCTCAGGCCAAACTATGTAGGGATCCTCTCTTGTGCTCTAGTTCTCTCAGCACTGCAGACACAACCATATTTGGCAAGCAAGCATTGAATGGCAGAATTCCAAGGAATTATTTAAATAACAACTGAAGGTCAAGCTAATGCACTTCTTAAAAATATTTTTTAACTAGAGTACTATATATACAGAAAAAAATATAAATAAGTATATAGCTAGATGAGCTATCAAGCATAAACACCACATGTTACCACAAGACACAAAATAAAATATTACCAGCATCCCAGAAGCCTAACTCAAATCCTGTCATATATACTCACAATATACCAATCATTATACTAATTTCTAATGCTATTGATATCTTTTCCCTCTTATTATTTATTATTGTTTTGTACCTGACTTTTATTGCTCCCTCAACGTAATATTTGTCCAATTAACTATGTTGTAAATATACCACAGTTTCTAAGTTTACATTATTTTTTATAAACTATGAAGATGTTCTCCATTATTATTACAAATAATGCTGCTACAAGCATACTTCCCAGATGGCTCAATGGTAAAGAATCCACCTGCCAATGGAGGAGATGCAGAAGATGCAGGTTCGATCCCTGGGTCAGGAAGATGCCCTGGAAGAGGAAATGAGAACACACTCCAGTGTTCTTGCCTGAAAAATCCCGTGAACAGAGGAAGCCTGACAGGCTACAGTCCATGGAGTCACAGAGTCAGACACGACCAAACAACTGAGCACAGCAGAGCACAGCACAGCACAGCACCACAAACATACTTGCGCGTGACTTTTGGTGTGCATATATGTGCATACCAAATGTTGGATGTATGCCTAGGAGTGGAATTGCTAGATCATAGTGTGCCTATATTCATCATATACTAATAATATACACCAAGTAGCATTCTAAAGTGCTTGTATAATTTTTGTTCTTATCAACAGTGTATGTATCTGTACTTCATCCTCACTGATACATGTTATTATCAGTCCTTTTAATTTGAGTCCTTCTGGAAGGTGTTTGATGGTGTCTCATTTAGTTTTAGTTATATTTCTCTGATGACTAATTAAGTAGAAGATCTTTTCATACATTTATTTGTTCTTTGTATACCTTTTTTTTTTTTTTTTTAATGAACTTCACTGGTGGCTTAGATGGTAAAGCGTCTGTCTACAATGCGGGAGACCTGGGTTCCATCCCTGGGTCGGGAAGATCCGCTGGAGAAGGAAATGGCAATCCACTCCAGTACTATTGCCTGGAAAATTCCATGGGCAGAGGGGCCTGGTAGGCTACAGTCCATGGGGTCGCAAAGAGTTGGACACGACTGAGCGACTTCACTTTCCTTTCCTTTCCTATACCCTTTTTTGGCTTTCTGGGTGACTCAGTGGTAAAGAATCTGCCTGCCAATGCAGGACACTTGAGTTCAATCCCTGGGCTGGAAAGATCCCTTGGAGAAGGAAATGGCAACCCACTCCAGTATTCTTGCCTAGGAAATCCCATGGACAGACAAACCTGGTGGCCTACAGTCCGTGGAGTGACAAAGAGTCAGACACAACTTAGCAAGTAAACAACAAAAACATCCTTTTTAATGAAATGTTTAAGTGTCTTCCTCATCTTTAATTTCATCATTTACCCTTTGACTTATTGAATTGTGAGGGTATTTTATACATTCAAAAAATCACATGCAAGTATGTTTGTGGTGCTGTGCTCAGTTGTTTGGTCATGTCTGACTCTTTGTGGGCTTCCCTGGTGGTAAAGCATCTTCCTCAGATGGTAAAGCATCTGCCTGCAATGTGGGAGACCTGGGTTCAATCACTGGGTTGGGAAGATCCCCTGGAGAAGGAAATGGCAACCCACACCAGTACTCTTGCCTGGAAAATCTCATGGATGGAGGAGCCTGGTAGGCTACAGTCCATGAAGTCGAAGAGTCGAAGACAACTAAGAGACTTCACTTTATACATTCCAGATACTAGCTCTTTGCCAATTACAGTTGTATCTTCTCCTAGTGTGTAATGTGTCTTTTTCTCTCTCTTTATGGTATCATCTGATGAACAGAAATTCTTCATTTTAATGTAGCTCAATTCATCAGTTTCTTCCTTTTATGGTTAGTTTATTTTGTACTGTGAAAAAACTCTTTTCACACCCTACTTGTGTACCTTGAAAGAGAGGACAGAATGCTCCCCTCCCCACCACCCCAACCCAAAGAAAAGTTTACTCACTTTCCTTGCTATTTGTAACCAATGGGAATTAACATGAGCAATGCACTTTTGAGGGTATAGGAGCATTTGAGTCTGCATAAACTCACATCAGTTTGTTTCTTTAAATAACTTTTTGTTTGAGCTCAGTTTTTTTGTTTTGTTTTTTTTGTTTTGTTTTTTGAGAACCAGGGACTCTCTTTAGTCATTTGGTCTGTTCATACCACCAAGTACTGAAATCATATCCAAGAAAGAGCATCAAGGATATCAATCCAGGGGACCATATCCATTTGTCTTTTCAGAGAAAGATGGGCTTGGGTTGGGAACCAGTTCATCAGTAACCTTGCTAAAGAACTAGAAGGTGGTTTGGGCCAATCAAAGAGGGAGTGGCTGTAATTTCCTATGACCAACTTAAATATGTTTCTGGAACAAGTCACATGAGTAGAGCAATGGCATGGAACATATGTAGAAGTGCTCATTTTCAGACATATTTCCCTCATATTTTCTTTCTTTATGTGTTAGGCTATTCCTATATCAATAAAATCCTCTTAAATTTTAGTCTACTAATTGTAAACATAACCATAATCTTAACAAACTCATAAACAAGAAAGTACTTTTTTATTTCTGAGAGTTCTGTTTATATTAAGAGGGCATTGACATTGTGTTTCCCTAAGTACATCAGGGAAATGTGTGATTCTGTCTTTTTTTTCCTTCTTCATTAAAAGTTTTTTTTTATAGCCTTCCAAGGGTACTAGCACAATTGCTTATTGAAGAGAAGAAGGCTAAGGGACCTAAAATAGCTGTGCCTTTCCCTGCCTTCAGCCTCATTTAGAACATTGTTCATCTTTGGAGCAGTGAAGTCCTGTAATCCTTCCTGCTTGTAGTTGGCAGTCATTTTCCACACTGGTAGCAAAGCATGTGTATCTTCTATGTGTTTTATTAGGTGAAAGAACTTTAGAGTCTATGGGATTTAAAGGAAAGAGAGATCAAGAAACAATTTGGTACTCCTGATTAGAATGCTGCGTCAGATGCTCCATTACATCTTTATTATTCCTGCAACTTTCTGCCCCCAGTTTTCATTCATATCCTCTCCCCAGTTACAGTTTTGCACACCTCCTGTCATCAGCTAGTGTCTTCTTGTTATGGACTTTGGCTGCTCTTGGAACCTTGCCTCTTGGATTGCGTGTTGTCCTGCCTCCTGTTTGTTTAGATGGTGGAATCTCTCTACTTATAAGCAAGTGAGGTTCAAAAATACTGCCTACTAGAACTGGTGTTCAGTTCACTTCAGTTCAGTCACTCATTCGTGTCCAACTCTTTGCGACCCCATGAATTGCAGCACGCCAGGCCTCCCTGTCCATCACCAACTCCCGGAGTTCACTCAGACTCACGTCCATCGAGTTGGTGATACCTTCCAGCCATCTCATCCTCTGTCGTCCCCTATTCCACCTGCCCCCAATCTCTCCCAGCATCAGAGTCTTTTCCAATGAGTCAACTCTTCGCATGAGGTGGCCAAAATACTGGAGTTTCAGCTTTAGCATCATTCCTTCCAAAAAACACCCAGGAATGATCTCCTTCAGAAAGGACTGGTTGGATCTCCTTGCAGTCCAAGGGACTCTCAAGAGTCTTCTCCAACACCACAGTTCAAAAGCATAAATTCTTCAGCACTCAGCTTTCTTCACAGTCCAACTCTCACATCCATACATGACCACTGGAATAACCATAGCCTTGACTAGACGGACCTTTGTTGGCAAAGTAATGTCTCTGCTTTTGAATATGCTATCTAGGTTGATCATACTTTTCTTACAAGGAGTAAGTGTCTTTTAATTTCATGGCTGAAATCACCATCTGCAGTGATTTTGGAGCCCCCAAAAATAAAGTCTGACACTGTTTCCACTGTTTCCCCATCTATTTCCCATGAAGTGATGGGATCAGATGCCATGATCTTCGTTTTCTGAATGTTGAGCTTTGAGCCAACTTTTTCACTCTCCACTTTCACTTTCATCAAGATGCTTTTTAGTTCCTCTTCCCTTTCTGCCATAAGGGTGGTGTCATCTGCATATCTGAGATTATTTATATTTCTCCCAGCAATCTTGATTCCAACTTGTGCTTCTTCCAGCCCAGCATTTCTCATGATGTACTCTGCATATAAGTTAAATAAGCAGGGTGACAATATACAGCCTTGACGTACTCCTTTTCCTATTTGGAACCAATCTGTTGTTCCACATCCAGTTCTAACTGTTGCTTCCTGACCTGCATACAGGTTTCTCAAGAGGCAGGTCAGGTGGTCTGGTATTCCCATCTCTTTCAGAATTTTCCACAGTTTACAGTGACCCACACAGTCAAAGGCTTTGGCATAGTCAATAAAGCAGAAATAGATGTTTTTCTGGAACTCTCTTGCTTTCTTGATGATCCAGCGCATGTTGGCAATTTGATCTCTGGTTCCTCTGCCTTTTATAAAGCCAGCTTGAACATCTGGAAGTTCACGGTTCACATATTGCTGAAGCCTGGCTTAGAGAATTTTGAGCATTACTTTACTAGCGTGTGAGATGAGTGCAATTGTGCGGTAGTTTGAGCATTCTTTGGCATTGCCTTTCTCTGGGATTGGAATGAAAACTGACCTTTTCCAGTCCTGTGGCCACTGCTGAGTTTTCCAAATTTGCTGGCATATTGAGTGCATCGCTTTCACAGCATCATCTTTCAGGATTTGAAATAGCTCAATTGGAATTCCATCACCTCCACTAGCTTTGTTCATAGTGATGCTTCCTAAGGCCCACTTGACTTCACATTCCAGGATGTCTGGCTCTAGGTGAGTGATCACACCATCATGATTATCTTGGTCGTAAAGATCTTTTTTGTATAGTTCTTCTGTGTGTTCCTGCCATCTCTTCTTAATATCTTCTGCTTCTGTTAGGTCCATACCATTTCTGTCCTTTATCGAGCTCATCTTTGCATGAAATGTTCCCTTGGTATCTCTAATTTTCTTGAAGAGATCCCTAGTCTTTCCCATTCTGTTGTTTTCCTCTATTTCTTTGCATTGATCACTGAAGAAGGCTTTCTTATCTCTTCTTGCTATTCTTTGGAACTCTGCATTCAGATGCTTCTATCTTTCCTTTTTCCTTTGCTTTTCGCTTCTCTTCTTTTCACAGCTATTTGTAAGGCATCCTCAGACAGCCATGTTGCTTTTTTACATTTCTTTTCTATGGGGATGGTCTTGATGCCTGTCTCCTGTACAATGTCATGAACCTCTGTCCATAGTTCATCAGGCACTCTATTAGATCTAGTCCCTTAAATCTATTTCTCACTTCCACTGTATAATCATAAGAGATTTGATTTAGGTCATACCTGTGTGGTATAGTGGTTTTCCCTACCTTCTTCAATTTCAGTCTGAATTTGGCAATAAGGAGTGCATGATGTGAGCCACAGTCAGCTCCTGGTCTTGTTTTTTTTGACTCTATAGAGCTTCTCCATCTTTGGCTGCAAAGAATATAATCAGTCTGATTTCGGTGTTGACCATCTGCTGATGTCCATGTATAGAGTCTTCTCTTGTGTTGTTGAAAGAGGGTGTTTGCTATGACCAGTGCATTTTCTTGGCAAAACTCTATCAGTCTTTGCCCTGCTTCATTCCGTACTCCAAGGCCAAATTTGCCTGTTACTCCAGGTGTTTCTTGACTTCCTACTTTTGCATTCCAATCTCCTATAATGAAAAGGACATCTTTTTTGGGTGTTAGTTCTAAAAGGTCTTGTAGGTCTTCATAGAACCGTTCAACTTCAGCTTCTTCAGCATTACTGGTTTGGGCATAGACTTGGATTACTGTGATATTGAATGGTTTGCCTTGGCAATGAACAGAGATCATTCTGTCGTTTTTGAGATTGCATCCAAGTACTGCATTTCGGACTCTTTTGTTGACCATGATGGCTACTCCATTTCTTCTGAGGATTTCCTGCCCACAGTAGTAGATATAATGGTCATCTGAGTTAAATTCACCCATTCCAGTCCATTTTAGTTTGCTGATTCCTAGAATGTCAACGTTCAGCCTTACCATCTCCTGTTTGACCACTTCCAATTTGCCTTGATTCATGGACCTGCCATTCCAGGTTCCTATGCAATATCGCTCTTTACAGCATCGGACCTTGCTTCTATCACCAGTCACATCCACAGCTGGGTATTGTTTTTGCTTTGGCTCCATCCCTTCATTCTTTCTGGAGTTATTTCTCCACTGATCTCCAGTAGCATATTGGGCACCTACTGACCTGGGGAGTTCCTCTTTCAGTATCCTATCATTTTGCCTTTTCATACTGTTCATGGGGTTCTCAAGGCAAGAATACTGAAGTGGTTTGCCATTTGCTTCTCCAGTGGACCACATTCTGTCAGCCCTCTCCACCATGACCTGCCCATCTTGGGTGGCCCCAAGGGCATGGCTTAGTTTCATTGAGTTAGACAAGGCTGTGGTCCTAGTGTGATTAGATTGACTAGTTTTCTGTGATTATGGTTTCAGTGTGTCTGCCCTCTGATGCCCTCTTGCAGCACCTACCATCTTACTTGGGTTTCTCTTACCTTGGACGTGGGGTATCTCTTAACGGCTGCTCCAGCAAAGCTCAGCCACTGCTCCTTACCTTGGACAAGGATATCTCCTTACCGCCGCCAGAACTGGTGTGATGGAACCCAAATTCTTTCCTATAAATTCCTACTGGTCTCCCTACCCCATTCCACCTCAAATTTTACTGAACTATTTCTACATTTCTAAATATCTCCCCCACCCCCACCCCTTCCTCCATCTGCCTCTCTTTTTGCTGTTGTGGATCTAGTACACCCTGACTATTCTGCTTGGAACCCTTTCTGCCCACTTATCATACACTGCTTGTATTTATCCTTCACAACTCACTTCAGGCATCAAACTTCTCAGGAATCTTTTATAATTGTTTTTCCAACCCAATCCTGATCACTTATGTTGTCTTAGGAGCCTTTTCTGTGGTTCCTCATAGCTTAGTGTGTGTGCCTCGAGCCTCTGTCTAGTCAGGTGTTTACTCATCTGTCTCCAAGACTATACGTTTCTTAAAGTTAGGGAATCCCATATTTTTCCTTGTTGGTTTCTCAATTTTTATGCCAATGCCTGACACACAACTAGCAAAATATATGACTCTACTAATGTTTCTCTGTATACATCCTAATAGAGGAAGAAATTGGCTTATTTTTTAGCCTTATTAATAGAGAAAAACACTTTAATTGGCTTTCCACTAATTTCAAGTTTATGAAAATATAAACAAGGACTAATCTCAAGCTTAACAAAATATGTGTCAAAGATGGTACAATTTAAGCTTGTAGGCAAGAATGTTTAAATTATTCAAGGAAACAAATACTTAAGTATTAATTTAGAGAAAGGAAATTCATATGATGATTATGTCATTCTTATATTTATTAACTTTATAAATTATACATATAAAATATTTTTTATAGTTTTATAGTATAAAGGGGGAGACCAAAGACTTATACTAGGTAACATTTTTTTTAACTATTAGCTGATAGCCTTGAAAACAAGAGAACAATTTCAGGATGTTTTGGAACACCTAAAACAACATGAACAGATTTCAACCAGTTGATGATTATGAATCTTATTGCAAAGAGTAGGCCTTTAAAGCCAGAAGATCTTTGCAACTAGCAACCTGTGTGATTTTAAACAACTTATTCATCCTCTATAAGCCTCAATTTTTCTCATTTGAAAAATGTAATTGCCCTAAGGATAACAGGAAAAAAGAGTATGATTCATACAATGCTTGGCCCAGCATGACATTTAGTGCTAGTAGAAACTATTATTATACTAAACTGATCTAAGTTAATGAGAGTCTTTTATGTCTTCAAAGTTTTCCTAGTACTTCCTGATAATAATTATAATTATATTTTCTTCAAGGAAAGCAAAAAGTAAATGATACTTTTTTATTTTTAAGCATTTGTTGTTGTTGTTCAGTTAGTCAGTCACGTCCAACTCTTTGCAACCCCATGGACTGCAGTACTCCAGGTTTCCCTGTCCATCCCCAGCTCCCGCAGCTTACTCAAACTCATGTCCGTCAAATCGGTGATGCCATCCAACCATCTCATCCTTTGTTGTCCCCTTCTCCTCCCACCTTCAATCTTTCCCAGGTCTTTTCTAATGAGCCAGCTTTTCTCATCAGGTGGCCAAAGTATCGGAGCTTCAGCTTCAGCATCAGTCCTTCCAATGAATATTCAGGATTGATTTCCTTTAGGATTTACTGATTTGATCTCCTGTAGTCCAAGGGACTCTCGTTTTAAGCATTAGATTCCATGAAATACTTATTTTCCCTGTGAGCAATCATCAGGTGCTGTTATTGTTTTGCTTTGTTTTAATCTAACAGTATCCCTAACCTTAACCCTAACCTTTCTTTTGAGAAACTCCTACCTTTTATATGGATTGGGTAGATTGAACCCAACCCCCTCAGCTTTGGGAAACTCATCCTTTTTTTTTTTTTTATAGCTTAGTTAGACTGAATGCAGCCACTTCCCCATACCCAGAGGTCTGAGCTCAGTGTCCAGATTTGCTCAATAAGAATAGTATATCTCTCTCCTTCAGTGCTGGATTCATAATCCAAATAGGGCCAATCAGCCTTTCCTGTTATGTTATATGAGGACATGGGGAGAAAGTAGGACTTTCTTCCTCTCAGATCAAGAGCTGTGAGAAAACCATAAACTAGAGTTACTTTCTCCCATCTTCTTTAGCTACTTGGAAGGGGCTATCTGAAGAAGAAAATGAAATCAAAACATGATACAAAACAGAGATGAATAGAGATAAACCCTGGATCAAGCCATGAACCTTTCATTTATGTGAAACAATAAATTATTTTTTCTTTGCATTTGATCTATAAATAGAACTAATATAATTTGCAATTTATGGAGTCCTTGCTAAGAGTTGCCTCCTTAGCACAATAGGCAGCATGCCAGTCTCATAATCTGAAGGTCTTAAGTTTGAACCTTAAAGAGGGCAATGCAAAGCTTTGGGCTTCCCTGGTGGCTCTGATGGTAAAGAATCTGCCTGCAATGCAGGAGACTTGGGTTTGATCCCTGGATCAGGAAGATTCCCTGGCAAAAGGAATTGTCACCCACTCCAGTATTCTTGCCTGGAAAATTCCCTGGACATAGGAGCCTGATGGGCTACAACATGGGGTTGCAAAGATTTGGAAATGACTTAGAGACAAATGCTTTCACTTTTTCACTGTTAATATACCTCAAAGCAGCAGGAAACTGAGACAGTAGGAAATAAAAAAAAAAAAAGAAAATCTTGCTGGTCAGCACAACGATTCATGATCAAAACCTTTATACGACAGACAAACATTTATATGACAGTCAATTTTACTAACATGCTTCCTCAAATAAAAATGAAAGAATGTACCTATCCTAGAAAATTAAGAAACTCAAAATATCCATTTGTTTTTTACTAATTGAAAGCTATGAAAAATGTATTTATAGATAGTGACTCTGATATTAGGAGAAAAAAAAAGCTGGGCTGATTCTTTTAATTTGGTGTTTCCTGTCACAAATTTTTTCCACAGTTTATTGTGATCCACACAGTCAAAGGTTTAGGCATAGTCAAAAAGCAGAAATAGATGTTTTTCTGGAACTCTCTTGCTTTTTCTATGATCCAGCAGATGTTGGCAATTTGATCTCTGGTTCCTCTGCCTTTTCTAAAACCAGCTTGAACATCTGGAAGTTCACGGTTCACGTATTGCTGAAGCCTGGCTTAGAGAATTTTGAGCATTACTTTACTAGCGTGTGAGATGAGTGCAATTGTGTGGTAGTTTGAGCATTCTTTGGCATTGCCTTTCTTTGGGATTGGAGTGAAAACTGACCTTTTCCAGTCCTGTGGCCACTGCTGAGTTTTCCAAATTTGCTGGCATATTGAGTGCATCGCTTTCACAGCATCATCTTTCAGGATTTGAAATAGCTCAACTGGAATTCCATCACCTCCACTAGCTTTGTTCATAGTGATGCTTCCTAAGGCCCACTTGACTTCACATTCCAGGATATCTGGCTCTAGGTGAGTGATCACACCATCGTGATTATCTGGGTCGTGAAGCTCTTTTTTGTATAGTTCTTCTGTGTATTCTTGCCACCTCTTCTTAATATCTTCTGCTTCTATTAGGTCCATACCATTTCTGTCCTTTATCGAGCTCATCTTTGCATGAAATGTTCCCTTGGTATCTCTAATTTTCTTGAAGAGATCTCTAGTCTTTCCCATTCTGTTGTTTTCCTCTATTTCTTTGCACTGAATACTGAGTGAGGCTTTCTTATCTCTCCTTGCTATTCTTTGGACCTCTGCATTCAGATGCTTATATCTTTCCTTTCCTCCTTTGCTTTTCGCTTCTCTAGAAATGAGAATACCAGACCACCTGACCTGCCTCTTGAGAAACCTATATGCAGGTCAGGAAGCAACAGTTAGAACTGGACATGGAACAACAGACTGGTTCCAAATAGGAAAAGGAGTATATCAAGGCTGTATAGTGTCACCCTGCTTATTTAACTTATATGCAGAGTACATCATGAGAAACGCTGGGCTGGAAGAAGCACAAGCTACAATCAAGATTGCCGGGAGAAATATCAATAATCTCAGATATGCAGATGACACCACCCTTATAGCAGAAAGTGAAGAGGAACTAAAGAGACTCTTGATGAAAATGAAAGAGGAGAGTGAAAAAATTGGCTTAAAGCTCAACATTCAGAAAACGAAGATCATGGCATGTGGTCCCATCACTTCATGGGAAATAGATGGGGAAACAGTGGGAACAGTGTCAGACTTTATTTTTTGGGACTCCAAAATCACTGCAGATGGTGACTGCAGCCATAAAATTAAAAGACACTTACTCCTTGGAAGGAAAGTTATGAGCAACCTAGATAGCATATTCAAAAGCAGAAACGTTACTTTGCCAACAAAGGTCTGTCTAGTCAAGGCTATGTTTTTTTCCAGTGGTCATGTATGGATGTGAGAGTTGGACTGTGAAGAAAGCTGAGCACTGAAGAATTGATGTTTTTGAACTGTGGTGTTGGAGAAGACTCTTGAGAGTCCCTTGAACTGCAAGGAGATCCAACCAGTCCATCCTAAAGGAGATCAGTCCTGGGTGTTCATTGGAAGGACTGATGCTGAAGCTGAAACTCCAATACTTGGCACCTCATGCAAAGAGTTGACTCACTGGAAAAGACCCTGATGCTGGGAGGGATTGGGGGCAGGAGGAGAAGGCCACGACAGAGGATGAGATGGCTGGATGGCATCACCGACTTGATGGATGTGAGTTTGAGTGAACTCTGGGAGTTGGTGATGGACAGGGAGGCCTGGTGTGCTGCGATTCATGGGGTCTCGAAGAGTCAAATACGACTGAGCGACTGAACTGAACTGAACTGATCACAAATTTACAAATGGAATCAATGGATCTTTCCTCTTCCTATTGATCCCCAAATAGCTCAAAACAAGTGAATATTCTACTGAATATCCTAAAATTATCAGTAGTCTTTAGATCGAAAGTTCAAACCAAAGTGAAACAAAATTCTCAGGAGGGACAGTGGTGTTGGTAAAGGAGGAAATATGATTATTATCCATGCCACAGATAAAATTAAAGCCTCTTATTTTAAAATCGTGTAAAATGGTTTTTGTTTGTATCTTCTCTGCTACAGCCTGGGTTTAATATGTGATCCAGTACTGGTAAGAACTATTCAAGAGTCATGCCCAACCTATATTATAGGATCACTCATGGTCTAAAAGTCTTTCATCTAGTCCGTGTTTTTTCCCTAGGATACTTCCAGTGGATATCTTATATGTATGCTCAGAAACAGGTCTTGAGCTTTGAGATGATAGCCACTGTTTATTTCCTCTTTCGCTTACTACTTACTTCTCATTTCATGACACCCAGCAATAGCAAACACTTTTAGTTATATACTCTAATTTTCACCTTCTCCCTTGCTAAAAGAATCCTGACTTTTTGCAGGATGACAATGTACTCAGTAAGAGGGATAGATGATGTTGTTGTTGTTCAGGCACTAAGTTGTGTCCAATTCTTTGTGACCCTGTGGACTGCAGCACCAGGCTTCCCTTCACCATCTCCTGGAGTTTGTTCAAACTCATATTCATTGAGTTGGTAATGCGTTCCAACCATCTCATCCTCTGCCACCCCCGTCTCCTTTTGCTTTCAATCTTCCCCAGAATCAGGGTCTTTTCCAATGAATCGGCTCTTCACATCAGATAGCCAAAGTATTGGAACTTCAGCATCAGTCCTTCCAATGAATGTCCAGGGTTAATTTCCTTTAGGATTGGCTGGTTTGATCTCCTTGCTGTCCAAGGGACTCTCAAGAGTCTTCTCCAGCACTACAGTTTAAAAGCATCAATTTTTCAGTGTTCTACCTTCTTTATAGTCCAACTCTCACATCATACACGACTACTGGAAAAACCATAGCTTTGACTACCTGGACCTTAGTCAGCAGAGTGATGTCTCTGCTTTTAAATATGCTGTCTAGTTTTGTCATAGCTTTACTTCCAAGGAGCAAGCATCTTTTAATTTCATGGCTGCACACACCATCCTCAGTGATTATGGAGCCCAAGGAAAAAAAAATCTGTCACTGCTTCCACTTTTTCCCCTTTTATTTGCCATGAAGTGATGGGACCAGATGCCATGATCTTAGGTTTTTGAATGTTGAGTTTTAAGCCAGATTTTTCACTCTCTTCTTTCACCTTCATCAAGAGATTCTTTAGTTCCTCTTCACTTTCTACCATTAGAGTGGTATCATCTACATATCTGAGGTTGTTGATATTTCTCCCAGCAATCTTTATTCCAGCTTGTGATTCATCCAGCTAGGCATTTCACATGATGTACTCTGCATATAATTTAACAATCAGGGTCACAATATACAGCCTTGTCATATTCCTTTCCCAATTTTGAACCAGTCCATTGTTCCATGTAAGATTCTAACTGTTGCTTCTTTTTTTTTAATTTTTCTTTGCATTTTTATTTTTTATTTTTTTTAATTTAAATTTATTTATTTTAATTGGAGGCTAATTAGTTTACAATATTGTATTGGAACTGTTGCTTCTTGACCTGCATACAGATTTCTCAGAAGGCAGGTGAGGTGGTCTGATATTCCCATCTCTTTAAGAATTTTCCACAGTTTGTTATGAGCCACACAAAAGCTTTAGTGTATGATAAAGTGTCTGCCTGCAATGTGGGAGACCCAGGTTCAATCCCTGGGTCAGGAAGATACCCTGGAGAAGGAAATGTCAACCCACTCCAGTACTCTTGCCTGGAAAATTCCATGGATGGAGGAGCCTGGTAGGCTACAGTCCATGGGGTGGCAAAGAGTCAAACACAACTGAATGACTTCACTTTATGAAGCAGAAGTAGATGCTTTTTCTGGAATAGTTGATTAGTCTAAGCTAATTATGGCTGGCCTAGTCCTGGCTTTGCCAGAGGTGGTCTTGTCACATTGCCATGGTCAATGAGACCCCAAAACAAATTTGTTCTGGGGTGGTTCTAGGAGAGCTTTTTATTTCTTGATTAAAAGTGGCACACTCTGTCATGATTTCTTTCACTTTTTCACTCTTCCTGGCTTGTATGTGAATTTATTCTCTAAACAACAGCAGCTGTATTGCAGTCATGAGCTAGGACAGAAGGATGAAAGCTGAATTGCTAAGACTGGCAGAACATAGAGTTGGAAAAGCCTGGGTCCTTGAAGTCATTGTTGAGTGGCTGAAACAATGCAGCAGCTAGCTTTCATGCTATAATTCTTGGCATGTAAGAAACACACTACTATTTGTTGAAACTACTGTTAGTCAAGTTTATTTCTGATTTGCAACCAAATCCAATAATAATTTCCACATATCCTGTTTTGGCCTCCTTTGCTTGGAAAACTGAGGAAAGATGTCTCTTCACTCCCTGCTGGACATCAGAATCTCTGCAGGTTGCTTATACTGAGTGGATACATCTTGTCCTCCTTGTCTAGTGGGCACCATTGTCTCCTTTGAGTCAACCTGTTACCCCAACTGGGCATCATTTCCTTAGTGTAGTAGTCCTGCTGATGTTCCTGTTACTCACATTATTTAAACAGAGGGCATATACAGTAGTAAAGACCAAACACCAAAGTGCATATTCTCAAGTTTCAAGATGAACATAGTTTGAAATTAGAGAACAAAAGTGAATCAGGTCTATACAACATCGACCCTTATAAAAATGGAGAGCCATTTGCCAGTAATACTTCAAGACTGGACTGAGATATACTATATATGCTGTTTCTCTCAAACTGACAAGATTTAACTACTTATTTAATTTTTTTTTAGTGGAAATGAGGAGAAATTGATTTCCTATTAATACACATCAAAAAAGGTAGCATACTAAACTCACTTCTACTGACTGAAGCAGATTCAGTCTTCTAAAGAAACTAGAAGCATTTCTTCTTCTCTGTCATCCTGGTCCTCTCTTCAGTGTTCTTTGTCAATTTTCTTAACCAAAAAACTTTGTGTGAAATATATTAAAGAATTTAACATTTGGACAATGAAATAGACCATGTGTTCACTTTAAATAACCTTGTGCCATTGCTTTATTTCAGAAATTTCAGCTGTGATCGCTGATTTCAGTTTCCTCAGAATACTCAAGTATAGATAGGCACATCAAGCAGGACTGTTTGCATGTCTGCTTGGCAGAAGTAATACCAGTTTGCGTTTTGCTAGTCAACTGTGGATGGAAACTTGAGTTAACTGGCACCTATTTATCCCGTTGATGTCTTAGTAATCCTTAAAGACTGAGATCCTAAGCAGTTGCCTGGTTGGCATGCCCCTAACTATCAGTTCAGTTCAGTTGCTCAGTCGTGTATTACTCTATGTGATGCCGTGGACTGCAGCATGCCAGGCTTCCCTGTCCATCACCAACTCCTGAAGTTTACTCAAACTCATGTCCATTGAGTTGGTGATACCATCTCATCCTCTATCATCCCCTTCTCCTCCTGCCTTCAATCTTTCCCAGCATCAGGGTCTTTTCCAATGAGTCAGTTCTTTGCGCCAGGTGGCCAAAGTATTGGAGTTTCATCTTCAGCATCAGTCCTTCCAATGAATATTCAGGACTGATTTCCTTTAGGATGGACTGGTTGGATCTCCTTGCAGTCCAGGGGTCTCTCAAGAGTCTTCTTCAACACCACAGTTCAAAAGCATCACTTCTTAAGCGCTTAGCTTTCTTTGAAGTCCAACTTTCACATCCATTAGATGCCCCTAACTATAGTTTTAAATGATTCTAAGTCATTGGAGAAATGTAGAGGGAGGAAAAAGAAAGGCATCTACAGTGTCCAGAGGGAAATCCTCTGGACTGCTGGGTGCAGAGCTCTCTTAGTGTGGGCATTTCTGCCTTCAGGCCTGAAAGGAAAGAGCACAGTTCCTACAGGATAAATCCTGATTTGAGCTTGTTAAAAAAATTTAGAATCTTCAACTAAATCAACTAGCACAAAATAGTTTATCTGTCTCTTTTTAAAAATTCAGAAAGCTAAAAATTTATTGGAAATCTTTTATATATTAACCACTGTGCTAAAAAATGTAGGTGGTATTATAAAAGTATCAACAAAAGAATTACAAATCACAATGGGATTGAAATTAGAAGTGAAATGTGCCAATAACTGGATAGGCAAAATAAAAATGAAACGCATTAATCCATGTTAATATGTGCATTATTTGTTGTCTTCAACAGCATTGATTTCACTCTGTGTGCTGACTCTGTTATTTTAAGCTTTGCAATATAACACAGTATCAGCATCCAGCTAATAGAAAGATGAGTAAAGAGGACTTTACTCTTTAGTAAAGTACTCTTTAGGCCCACTCAGTATTCTAGAAGAAGTGAAAAATAATGTATAATATTTTAAAAAGTGTATTACTAGCAACTTTCTATAACTCAGCTGATATTCAGCACACTAGTCCCCATTTATTTGGCCTCAGGAAATTATTGTAACTGGAGGGAAAGCAAAATCAAAGATACACATTTTTAAACTTGAGCAAAAATCTGAGATGGGTCAATTTTTTTTACTAAGATTTGGAGCCATAATTTTTAAAATGTACTTTCACCAAATTAGTTCTGACTGTATTGGGTCACTCTGAGAGAAATGATGGTTCTATCATAAGTAAAGCTGTTGGGAAGAAGAATTTCTTCTGTCCTGTGGAAATGACTAGGCCTTTGACTTGCATCATGGAAGACCTTTTGTCATATATCACAACTTCACAAGAGAGGCCTTAAGCTTTCCTAGCAAGAAAAAATTAATTGCAATAATAGCCTTTGAAAGGAATCTTAGAAATGAATATCTTCAGAACATTCAAGACACAGAAATAAGTAATATAGCTATTTAAATACTTTAAGTCATATGTGCAAATTCAGTGAATATTTAGTACTAGTTAATCTTCCCTTTATATAATAGATGAGTTTAAATAAGGTCAGATTTAAAATTTGTACAGAGAATCTTACTTTTGCTTTTTCTTTAAAATTAGAATATATTTCCTTTTGGGGAAAAAAAGTATCACTATAGACTTAAGTTAAACATCTTTGATAAAAAAATAAAACCTAGTGGGCAAGTCCATGCTACACTCACCATCATGTTTTACAAACAGAAAAGATGTGTAGAAAGACAAAGTTCTTATTTAGCAGTTCACTAATAATTTTGAGTCAAATTCTCTTTCTCCTGTTCTTTCACAACTTTAAGAGATTCCATTAGGTACCTTCTATTCCTCTTCTCCTGGCCTGTTATATGTTCTTCCTGCTGTATCAGGGATTCCCTTAGCGCTGCATTCAAGGATACCTGAAATTTTTGCATGGCTAATTTTTTAAATTTTGTTTACATTGCTTCGAGATGTATATATAATTAGGTAACTCTAGCTCTTCAACCAACAAATACCAAAATATCAACAACTCAGCACATTATACGGTTATGCTATGCTCATCTAATAGTGTAATGTATATGTTCCTGGTTGGAAGGCAGTCTTCTTCTACAAAACTTACTCTTAGTAAAGTGGGAAGAGTGTTTTGGGAGGAAAGGGTTTTTTGTTTTTTTTTTTTTTTTGCTATATTTATTCCTATAATTTTCTGAAAGAGAAATATTTGACTCTCACTGGCTCCAAACTCCAATTTCTCTACATAAACTTCTATCAGATTTGTGAACAAGTTCCAAAGCAAATCTGTGAATCTTCTACAAATTTGAAAATGGTGTACATTGTTCTGTGTGTCAGATCCTTTAGTATTATTTGGTAATGCTACTTTTAATGTCAAGGGTGTCTTGACTGAGCCAAAGCCAAAAACTAGAATGGTTAGTGGGTTGAGCTAGTTGAACTGCACTCTCTCATTTGTTTATTTCCATAAGCTAATGACTGACATAGGAAAATAAAGCATTTAAACAATGTTTCCCAGAAGAGATGACTAGATGGTATTCAAATTGCCAAGAAGGGGTGAACTCACCATCAGAAGGACAGCTTTGGGTGTGATTTGCTCAAGTCATTATTGAGACATCAGACTTGATATCCCAGTAATAGAAGTATAATTAGAGCCTCTTTGTGAAAATGAAAGAGGAGAGTGAAAAACCTGGCTTAAAACTCAGCACTCAAAAAACTAAGATCAGGGCATCTAGTCCCATCACTTCATGGCAAATAGATGGGGAAACAATAGAAACATTGACAGACTTTATTTTGAGGGGCTTCAAAATCACTGCAGATGGTGACTGAAGCCTTGAAATTAAAAGATGCTTGCTCCTTAGAAGAAAAGCTATGACCAACCTAGATAGTATATTAAAAGCAGAGACCTTACTTTGGACAAAGGTCTGTATAGTCAAAGTTATGATTTTTCTAATAGTCATGTATGGATGTGAGAGTTGGGCCATAAAGAAAACTGAGCACCCAAGAATTGATGCTTTTGAACTGTGGTGTTGGAGAAGACTCTTGAGAGTCTTCTTGGACTTGAGTCCCCTGGACTGCAAGATCAAACCAGTCAATCCTAAAGGAATGCGCTCCTGAATATTCATTGGAAGGACTGATGCTGAAGCTGAAGCTCCAATACTTTGGACATCTGATGCAAAGAACTGACTCACTGGAAAAGACCCTGATGCTGGGAAAGATTGAAGGCAGGAGAAAGGGATGACAGAGGATGAGATGGTTGGATGGCATCACCGACTCTATGGACATGAGTTTGAGCAAGCTCCAAGAGTTAGTGGTGGACAGGGAAGCCTGGAATGCTGCAGTCAATGGGTTCACAAAGAATCAGACACCACTGTGCGACTGAACTGAACTGAACTGATACCTCAGTAAATAAGTGAATGAAGAAAGCCAGGAAGGGAGGGAGGAATAAAAGAAGGAAGTATCTAGCAGCCAGAGAGGAGTAGTGGTTCTGAGCTAGGTATGATGGTCAGTACTTGAGCATGACATTTCTCACATTCATGGGCAGCATGTGAACCCTGGGCAGAAGATGGCCTCTGCATGGACCATCTCACTAAATATGGTAACATGCTCCCCTGCTGTGGGACTCTTATAAATTAGCCTCCCTCACCTGGCCCCAAGTTCTGCTACTCTCCTATTCTTCTCTGCTGATGGATAAATCCTCTGCCCTACCCAGGTGAAGATCTCACCAGCTGTGCCAAGTACCAGGGCTGCCTGCACAATGTGCAGTACACAAGCCAGCAGTCACTAGCAATGTAAGAAAAATGTTCCTTTTCTGTACAATGTTCAGTTGTCAGAGAACTGTAACCTATTACCAGTCTCCTGTTATTCCTCAAGACTGGCACAGATATTGTCTTTGGGATACAATGTCAGCCATACTACATAACGACTCAAACCAGGGTTCAAATCTCGCTTCCACCACTTGCTCTGTATGTGATCTTTATCTTTCTGAGCCTCAGTTTTCTCATCTTTAAATATGCAAAACAGTAATACCTGCCCTATTTCCTTTGTTGTTGTTCCGTCACTAATTCATGTCTGATTATTTGCGACCTCATGAACTGCAGCATACCAGGCTTCCTTGTCCTTCACTATCTCCTGCAGCTGGCTCAAATTCATGTCCATTGAGTCAGTGATACTATCTAACCATCTCATCCTCTGCCACCCTCTTCTCCTATTGCCTTCATTCTTTCCCAGCATCAGGGTCTTTTTCCAGTGAATCAGCTCTTCATATCATGTAGTCAAAGTATTGGAGCTTCAGCTTCAGCATCAGTTCTTCCAATGAATATTCAGGACTGAGTTCCTTTAGGATGGACTGCTTTGATCTCCCTGCAGTCCAGGGAACTCTCAAGAGTCTTCTCCAGTACCACAATTCAAAAGTATCAATTTTTCGGCACTCAGCCTTCTTTATGGTTCAACTCTCATGTCTGTACATGACTACTGTAAAAACCATAGCTTTGACTATACACTATTGACTATACAGTTGACAAAGTGATGTCTCTGCTTTTTAATACGCCATCTGGATTTGTCATAGCTTCTATTACAGTTTCTTTAAAGAATCAAGTGAGATAATGTTTGTAAAATTATACTGTGAAGCATAAAGTATTATACAAATTTGAATAATTTTTTAACTATTATCATCAATTTGTAAAAGAAAATAGGAAAAAAATATTAATGAGAAAGAAAAGTTTATTCTGAAATCGTCATTCTCCAGAGTATAGTCAAAGGTATATTCCAGATGGCAAAGTCACTTTCTTTTCACTAAAAACTTAGGTTTCTGATCCCCTAGTGAGGAACAGAGAATGTAGAATTAAGAGAAGAGCATTAATGAAGAAAGCACAGAGAAATTACTTATATGGGCATTTCTAGGTCAACGATATTTTAGAGATGGTCCAACTAATGTGAACTTTGTAGAAAATGTTAGATGATCCTTGAACTGACAGATGATACATTTTGATACAGCGTGGTAGGAAATGGCCACTTTTTAAATGTGATGAACCCATAATTCATAGGGGTTCATCATAAATTATTAGAGCTTATAATCTTATTTGCAGCTAATATAGGAAATTAGAGACATTCTTGAGCACTTCACATTAAGATGTAACTTCTTTTCTGAATGATAGAAAATGAATAGCTGCATTACTGGCATGAACTTGCATGTCACTTTTGAATTTATAGATAATTTTAAGAAAGATTATACACTTTGAAAAATCTAATACTGAACTTAAAGACAAACTCTTAAAATAACTTTTTAAGTTTCATCATTAATAGGGTAAATGTCACCCTGATGACTCAAAGTTATTAATATAGATCACATTTTTGTGATTCTTGAGCCTGAACTCAGTCCAGCTCAGCCCTTCATTCTTGTTGATACGAAGATATTGCCAAAAAAAATTAAAGTGAAGGTTTTGATCCTAATGCAGATCCATTCTAATCAAGCAGCCAGTTGAGAGAATAAAAATGGGTGAACACTAGCCAACACCAAAGCTAGAAAAACAGTTCAAAATAAATTTACTACTGTTGGTGATCAATACCACCTTGCCATGCACAGATTCACTCTTAAGTGAGATTTTCTTTTTCTCTGCATTTATTTTACTTTTTAAATTTTAAATGGAGCAAATCCATTTTTGAAAGTTTTTTCCATAGTGTCATTTACATGATACTGCACAAGGTTTAAAGTGATTTAAACACATACACACGCACAAGAGATAAATAATTTACAAAGAGCAACCAGTTCTTCTTGAAAGTTACTGAACTTTTTTAGTGACCTAAAGATAATTTAGGAAGGGGTGAATTTAACTCAGATGACCATTATATCTACTATTGTTGGCAAGAATCCCTTAGAAGAAATGCATTATGCAGTATGTCAGTAGTATCATTCAATATTACAGTAATCCAAGTCTATGCCCTGACCAGTAATGAAAAGAAGCTGAAGTTGAATGGTTCTATGAAAACCTACAAGACGTTCTAGAACTGACACCCAAAAAGATGTACCTTTCATTATAGGGGACTGAATGCAAAAGTAGGAAGTCAAAAGATAGCTGGAGTAACAGGAACATTTGGCCTTGGAGTACAAAATGAAGCAGGGCAAAGACTAACAGAGTTTTTCCAAGAGAATACACTGGTCATAGCAAACACCCTCTTCCAACAACACAAGAGAAGACTCTACACATGGATATCACCAGATGGTCAATACTGAAATCAGATTGATTATATTCTTTGCAGCCAAAGATAGAGAAGCTCTATACAGTCACAAAAAAACAAGACTGGGAGCTGACTGTGGCTCAGATCATGAACTCCTTATTGCCAAATTCAGATTAAATTGAAGAAAGTAGGGAAAACTACTAGACCATTCAGGTAAGACCTAAATCAAATCCCTTATGATTACACAGTGGAAGTGACAAATAGATTCAAGGGATTAGATCTGATAGAGTACCTGAAGAACTATGGATGGAGGTTCGGGAACCTTGTACGGGAGGCATTGATTAAGACCATCCCCAAGAAAAAGAAATGCAGAAAGGCAAAATGGCTGACTGAGAAGGCCTTAAAAATAGCTGTGAAAAGAAGAGAAGCTAAAGGCAAAGGAGAAAAGGAAAGATATACCCATCTGAATGCAGATTTCCAAAGAACAGCAAGGAGAGATAAGATTCATTTTGATATTTGGCAAAACTAATACAATTATGTAAAGTTTAAAAAAAAAAAAAAAAAAAAGTCTTCCTCAGTGATCAATGCAAAGAAATAGAGGAAAACAATAGAATAGGAGAGACCAGAGATCTCTTCAAGAAAATTAGAGATACCAAGGGAACATTTCATTCACAGATGGGCACAATAAAGTACAGAATGGCATGGGCCTAACAGAAACAGAAGATATTAAAGGGGTGGTAAGAATACACAGAGGAACTATACAAAAAAGATCTTCAAGACCCAGATAACCACAATGGTGTGATCACTCACCTAGAGCCAGACATCCTGGAATGTGAAGTCAAGTGGCCCTTAGGAAGCATCACTATGAACAAAGCTAGTGGAGGTGACGGAATTCCAGTTGAGCTATTTCAAATCCTGAAATATGATGCTGTGAAAGTGCTGCACTCAGTATGCGAGCAAATTTTGAAAACTCAGCAGGGGCCACAAGACTAGCAAAGATCAGTTTTCATTCCAATCCCAAAGAATATTCAAACCACCACATAGTTGCACTTGTCTCACACACTAACAAAGTAATGCTCAAAATTCCCCAGGCCAGGTTTTAGCAGTATGTGAAAAGTGAACTTCTAGATGTTCAAGCTGGATTTAGAAAAGGCATAGGAACTAGAGGTCAAATTGCCAATATCCATTGGATCATCAAAAAAGCAAGAGAGTTCCAGAAAAGCATTTATTTCTGCTTTATTGACTATGCCAAAGCCTTTGACTGTGTGGATCACAACAAATTGTGGGAAATTCTCCAAGAGATGGGAATAATAGACCACCTCACTTGCCTCCTGAGAAATTTGTATGCAGGTCAAGAGGAAACAGTGAGAACGGGACATGGAACAACAGACTGGTTCCAAATTGGGAGAGGAGTACATCAAGGCTGTATATTGTCACCTTGCTTGTTTAACTTACATGCAGAGTGCATCATGCGAAATGCCAGGCTGGATGAAGCACAAGCTGGAATCAAGATTGCCAGAAGAAATATCAGTAACTTCAGATATGCAGATGACACCACCCTTATGGAAGAAAATGAAGAATAACTAAAGAGCCTCTTGATGAAAGTGACAGAGGAGAGTGAAAAAAATTGGCTTAAAACTCAACATTCAGAAAACTAAGATCATGGCATCCATTCCCATCACTTCATGGCAAATAGATGGGAAACAATGGAAACAGAGACAGACTTTATTTTCTTGGGCTCCAAAATCACAGATGGTGACTGTAGCCATTAAGTTAAAACATGCTTGCTCCTTGGAAGAAAACCTAAGACCAACCTAGACAGCTTGTTAAAAAGCAGAGACACTACATTGCTAACAAAGTTCCATCTAGTAAAAGCTGTGGTTTTTCCAGTAGTCATGTATGGTTGTGAGAGTTGGACTATAAATAAAGCTGACCACTGAAGAATTGATACTTTTGAACTGTGGTGTTGGAGAAGACTCTTGAGAGTCCCTTGAACTGCAAGGAGATCCAACCAGTCAATCCTGAAGGAAAGCAGTCCTGAATATTCATGGGAAGGACTGATGCTAAAGCTGAAATTCCAATGCTACGGCCACTTGATACAAAGAACTGACTCATTGGAAAAGACCCTGATGTTGGGAAAGATTGAAGGCAGGGGGAGAAGGGGACGGCAGAGGGTGAGATGGTTGTATGGCATCACCAACATGATGGACATGAGTTTGAGTAAGCTCCAGGAGTTGGTAATAGACAGGGAAGCCTGGAGTGCCGCAGTCCCTGGGGTTGCAAAGAGTCGGACATGACTGAGTGACTGAACTGAACTGACTGAACTCAAGATAATTTAAAACATAATGTGCTAAATAGGAATGGAGGGAGAAAGGGAGAAAGATGGAGAGTAATTTCAAATAAAACCCTTTCCTCCACACACACCACCAGTTTATCCTAAGAATTAAGAATTTATTAGAGTTAATTAAAACAAACAAGAAAATTTCATATCTTATTAAACTGAAAAATAACCTTAATATCATTTTTGCAGTTGGCCTCAAAATTTTCCCCTAATTTCTATTACCCATCACCTACTTCAATCCCTCATTATATACACAATATTAATATAGCCTTCTAGAGAGCCCTACCTCTCCTTCCCCTCTGATCATTCTTCTACAGTTACTATCTGACCATGTTCCCACTTGAAATCCACACTTGAGATGGCTTCTGCTGCTTGTAGATTGAAATCTCAAATACTCACCTGGGTATTCAGGGTCCTCAATGGCAAGACATCTCCCAACCTTTCTAATCATGTGTTCTGCCTGGATTCTAACATCAATAATGTAGATTAGACTTAATAGAAATTATGATTTAATCAGATTTGTATAAATTAGATATGATTAAAAAGAATATATCTAAAGCAGTTTTCATGATTCCTGGAAAATTGTAGGCATTAATAAATTATAACTGCTATTGGTTTTGCTGTTAGTGTTATTATTGTCATTTACTATCTCTGTCTGGAATGCCTGCTTAAATCTCATCATTTAAAATTCCCCAATTCCTAGGATCCTCTCTTCCTCGCTGTCCCACAGCACAATATTGAAACCTTGTTTATAAACTCTATTTATCACAGTATTGATTTTTTTCTTTCATTGTCTATGTCTCATCATGATAATGAACTTTTGGGCAAAAGGAACCATATTTACACTTAGCATTACAGCTTCTAAGCTAATATTTTATATGTACCATTCAATAAATGTTTTTTATTGAATATATGGCATAGGAAAATCAATATGTTATACAGTATGTTCAACTAAATTGCAAATTCATTTGCAAAGTATGACTATGATGACCAAATAACATATTATTACAAAGAGGGACACTTTGAGAGTAAGAAAGGATATTCTTGATCATTATGTGGAGACAGTAGGCACACACTAGAATGTAAGGTAATCAAGTAAGATAAAACTCCATGAAAACACAGCTGAATGCTGCAAAGATTATCCCAATCATATTATCCCTTCCCTCATGATCATCATGAAACCAAGCCTGTTACAGAGAGAAGGTTGGGTATGATTGAGTTTTTACAAGATGAAGGAGCACTAACAGAAGCCACTGGAGTATGTACCACACTTTGAGCATCCTTAGAATTAGGCTGAGTTGACAAGACTACAAAGGATTTAAAACAAGCCCCCTTCTCTCATTGCACACCTGAAATGAAGAGTATGAGCAGAATGTCTTGAATTTGTCTGGCATGTTGAACTGGTGTGTGATGGGGGAGTGTCCCTGGGCAGAGAAATGTGCTGCCTCCTAAGTGTAAGAACTTTCCCTGAGCAGTTTCCTTTCTCATTCTAGAGCTGTTCAGGCTATAGCCACAGAAGCTGTAGCCTTCACAGCTCTGTGCATCTTTCCGTTTCTACACTCCTCTCACTTTGTATCTGTTAATGCTACTTGACTGTTTTATAAAAAAGGTTTTATTCTACCCTCTAACCGTCCTTAGTGAGCATATTCTTAGGCCTTCAGTGGAGCTGCTCACAGAATGTTGTTAAAAAACAAACTTCAGCGGACTAAATTGGAAGATTTAATTGACTTTAGTGATTCATGAATTGGGCAGCATCCCATCTAGCAGCAACAAGGGTGCTCCAAGAAGTTATATAACATGGGGTTTTTTATAGAAAGGAGGGTGGGGCGAGGAAGCCATTAGCGAAAGGTAAGAAACAGTTATTTGGGGACAGGACATTGTCTTTTGGGAGGGCTAAAGGGACTGTACAGGTTTCATCAGGCAGATTGCCACCCTTGGTGGATCAGAGGTGAGATAGAGAGGGCCCATGTGACAGATTATCTCACTGATGCTGACCAGAGTGATTAAGATTACATTTCTGGTGGAAGTTGAAACTACAATATGGTATATTATTGAGTGAAGTCGCTCAGTCATGTCCGACTCTTTGTGACCCGATGGACTGTAGCCTACCAGGCCCCTCTGTCCATGGGATTTTCCAGGCAATAGTCCTGGAGTGGATTGCCAGTTCCTTCTCCAGGGGATCTTCCTAACCCAGGGATCCAACCCGGGTTTCCTGCATTGTAGACAGACGCTTTACCATCTGAGCCACCAGGGAACTCAAAAAAAAAAAAAAGGTCAGAATCAACCTTACTGAAACTCTAGTGAAAGTGAAGTCGCTCAGTCGTGTCCGACTCTTTGCGACCGAATGGGCTGTAGTCCCCCAGGCTCCTTCCATCCATGGAATTCTCTAGGCAATAGTCCTGGAGTGGATTGCCATTTCCTTCTCCAGGGGAATCTTCCTGACCCAGGATCGAACCCGGGTGTCCGGCACTGCAGGCAGACGCTTTACTGTCTGAGCCACCAGAGAATCCCAAGTACATTATTGACAGGTGTTAAATCTAGGTTTGGTATTCCTTGATTGAAATTTAATCTCTGGGAGAACTGGGACAGAGAGCATTACTCCCTATTTCATCAGATTTAAAACCTAGTATATTATTGATAGGTGTTAAATCTAGGTTTGGTATCATGGACTTAATTTAGCATGAGTGACACCACTTTGGACCTGTTTTTTTTTTTTTTTTTCTTAACAATATGAAAAAGGGGCATTTTCCAAAGAAGGATGTGGTCCTCCCTCATGGAGGTGGCCCTGCAGTGAATCAGAGAGTTGACAGAGTCCACACAGGAGTTAGGAGGAATCTGATGAAATAGGGAGTAATGCTCTGTGTCCCAGTTCTCCCGGAGATTAAATTTCAATCAAGGAATTTAGCAGTGCTTTTTATACTCAGTGAGTGAACATCTGATCACTTGGCCAATGTCCAGAACACAGAATGACCATAATATCACAGTTCAATGAAAGGCTGTTACTGTAGTGTGGGAGAACTGAGAACCAGGAGACTAATCTAGGCAGGGCTCACCAACCAGCTGTGTGACTTTGAACAAGTCATATAACAACCCTGTGTCTTAAGTTATAAAAAGACAGTAACATCATTGAATAATTTATAATAATGCAAGTAGCTGTGAGATCACTTGTAACTTTGTAAATAGCTTGGAATATCTTATCTTTTATTAAGGTAGGCCACTTTATTCCCTTTACATTACACTTCAAAGTCTTTGAGATATAAATATTTCTTTTAAGTACTGTTCTGAGTGCAGTTAAGCTGTTTCTTTTCATGATTACAATTTTTGGGTCACATTAGTGCAAGACAAGTTTTATTACTCAATGAAAAACAAGTAAGTATATTTTCCTTTTCAAATTAAGAAAATTAGCTTGAGATGATATGGCTTTTGACAGCAATAATGCTTGTTGTGAGCCAAGTGTCTAATTTGGAATGCAGATACACTTAACTATGTAGGATTTAATTAATTCTGAAAAAAACAGCATATTGTTTGGAAGCACTATGGTATCTTAATCTATCTAATTTCATTAATAGTTTGAAGGGAAAATACCAGACTTTTGATCCAGTTCTACTCTGCCAGTCAGTTGCTCTGTGACCTCTGGTAAGTCACTTAACATCTCTGGATCTTACTTTTACTTGCAAATCACTTGGAGTAGCTAGTATCTAAAATCCTTTCTAGTTCTAAAATACAGACTATTTCACAACCATTACAATTTTATTTTTATTCATTTATTTTAAACATTTATTTGGCAGCACTGGGTCTTAGTTGCGGCACGTGGGATCTAGTACTCTGACTAGAGATTGAACCTGGCCCCACTGCATTGGTAGAGCAGTCTTAGCCTGTGGGCCGCGATAGAAATCCCACAACCATTACAATTTTAAAAGCAATTTTAAATTTAACCTTTTTTCTTTTTTATTAAAACTAATACATGCTTGGTTGGGATTAATTTACTCAGCACCAAGCAAATGACAGCCCCGTGATGGTATTTACAAAATGAAGTTGTCAAAATGAAAGAGTGACTTTTCAAAAAAGAGTATTAAAGTGCAATTGACTTTGAAATAACCTGTCTAGGCATGGCTCACAAATTCTACCCAAAGCAACATTCTTGAGACTGTTTGCTTAGTATGCAAATTAAAATCATCATTAAAAGATCAGTAGCCATGTGGTGGCTCTATGATTAATGATTTCTACAGCCAAAGGGAGAGATTTGAGTTAATTAGCCTGCCTGATCTCCTGCCCCCTTTGCCTCCTGGGACAGAGCTGAGTGCAGAGGTCTTCCTCGGGGGAGAAGGAGGGGCTCTCAGTCATGGACAGCGGGCTCTAAACTGACCATGGCGATCTCATCCACTGCATCACCCCATCCTTTTACCTGAAAGGAGGTCATTCCTTGAAAGACAAAGTGATAATTGTCCCCATGAGAGAACCAGGGTTATTAGATTGCTTATTTGGTCTCTGATGGAAATCAAATTAATAAATTGTGGGAATAAAAATACTTGACAAGAATTAAGAAACAACAAAAAAAAGAAAAGTATAATGTAAACTCCAAAATTTTTAAAAAGGACAAAACCCAACCACTTTCCATTTTTCCTGTTCCCCTCTCTGCTCTTGCTTGTTTTTTTCCTACCTTTACGTAAGACGTCTCAGTATAGTAAATAGAAAAAGCTGCCCCGTGCCTTCCCCACTAACTTGTATTGTAATCTTGGCAAGTGAATACTTCTCTGGGACTGTTTCTAGCTTCAACAACTCAGTGACTTCATAACTCTTTAATTTTACTTAAAAAAAAAAAAAGACAACAATATGAAGTTTGAAGGTCAGGAAATTGTAGGTCAGAAATTGGTGAGGCAAATAGGACTTAAGGAAACAAAGTAGAGACTGTTGGGGTTTTGAAGTCTCAGTAAAGTGGTCTATGCCCAGGTCAGCAAGAACTAGAGCTGCTGGAAGTACCTAGGCTGTTGCACTTTCACTTGAACACTTTTGTTCCTACTCTGGACACTTGGATTACTCAAAGATGTCAGTTCTGGAAGTTTTAATCCATTTTTGTATTATTCTTGTCATCATTTTCTCCACTTCCGCTCTCTGATTGCTGAGCTCTGATGGCAAAAATCATGCAAGCACTTAGACTGATATCACCAAAAATCTGTGGCCTTCAACCCCTCATCAACCACTGAAAACCCCACCTCACCTTTTCTCTGTCACCACTCTCACTGAGCAGAGAACTTCTTGACCTCACAGAAAATAATAGAATTTTTCCCAGGACCTCTTCAATGTTCCTTTGCTACTAACTCTTTCCTCCTAGCACATAAAATTAGCTCTTTCCCTTTCTTAAAAACTATTTCTACACTCTATTGTGGTCACCACTATTAATTTCCCTCCTTTCATAGAAAAGCTCCTAAGAAAGAAGTTATGTCATTTTTTCTTCAGCTTCTATTTACTTTCAGATAGTTTCTGTCTGAGTTTGGATTCCCTCAGAAGCAGACTCTGGGTTGAGGGTTCAATTGCAAGTAGATTATTTGGAAGGTGATCCCAGGAATCACATTAGAGTGAAGGAAAGCCAGGCAGGGAAGGAGGAAGCCACTACTGGATATGGAATCAAACAATCACTTTTATGCTGCCAGCTCTCAAATCTGTATATCCAAGTCACTTTCCAAGTTCTAGATCCATGTTTCAGTTCAGTTCAGTTGCTTAGTCATGTCTAACTCTTTGTGACCCCATGAATTGCAGCACACCAGGCCTCCCTGTCCTGGTGTGCTTACCTCCCTGTCCCGGAGCTTACCCAAACTCATGTCCATCGAGTTGGTGATGCCATCCAACCATCTCATCCTCTGTCATCCCCTTCTCCTCCTGCCCCCAATCCCTCCCAGCATCAGGGTCTTTTCCAATGAGTAACTCTTTGCATGAGGTGGCCAAAGCATTGGAGTTTCAGCTTCAGCATCAGTCCTTCCAATGAACACCCAGGACTAATCTCCTAGATGGACTGGTTGGCTCTCCTTGCAGTCCAAGGGACTCTCAAGAGTCTTCTCCAACACCACAGTTCAAAAGCATCAATTCTTTGGTGCTCAGCTTTCTCCACAGTCCAACTCTCACATCCATACATGACCACTGGAAAAACCATAGCCTTGACTAGATTCATGTTTATAAATGTACAAAATGCCCATAATTGGATATCTATGGCAATTTAAATCCAACATCTACAAATACTGGTGTCATGGTTTCAAGACCTGGCTCCCCTACTGACTACATATGCAGCACTGAGCAAGTTATTTAATCTCCATAATTCCCAGATAAATCCTCTGGAAAAAAAAAGGGGGGGGAGGCAATAATTGTGTATCAATAATGTTTTGACAATTAAATGAAGTCATTTGTGTTAGGTACTAAGCACAGTACTGGGTACATAAGAAGTGATTGGTGATCATTAGCTTTCATTATTAATGTAATAAGGACTTTTTCCACAAACATTTCTTAACATGTATTCCCTCTATGTTAATGGCATTGCCATCTACCCACTTAAATCAGAAATTTTCAAATCATCCTAGAATCTTTTCTCACTCTCAACATCAGGCACCATATTCTGCCAACTCCACCTCCCACATATGTCTTAAATTTGTCATTTCCTCTTCATCCTTCTTCCTCTGCCTTAATGCCAGCCCTCAGCACTCTTGCTTAGATTAGAATTCCTTAGGGGATTCTTCCTGTTCACAATGCCTAACATAGTGTCTGACACAAAGTAATCATTTAATAAATGTTTGAATGAATATCATCAAATTATCTCTATCATAATTAATGGTACTACGGGCCTAAGAGTTTTCCTTGATTCCACTTAATTCCTCATAGCACACATTTAATCCATGGTAACCCTGTTGCCTCTACTTCCAAAATACACCCAGAGTCCAAGCATTTCTTAATATCTCCCCCAGTATAGTACTAGTTTAAAACCAGACTCATCTGCCCACCCAGACTTTCCTCCTTTCTATATAACTGCCACATGGAAACTGGAGTCATCAAAACATAAATTAGATCTTAGCATTTAACAATCTTAAAAATTTCCTATGGCTTCTTGATAAAATTTTTAATATCCACAGGGACTCCAAAGTTCCCTATTGACTTCTCCACTTTACCTCTTTCCCTTTCTCTCTTCGCTCACTATATTTTGGCCACCGTGGTGCTATACCTGGAACATACCAAATATGCACATTTTTTAGCTGTTGTTTTCTGCTCGGACTAATCACTCATCCCTGGGTCTTCACACAACTGCCTCTTTCTCACCATTCAAATCTCAGCTCCACATAGTTATCTCATTACTAACTTGTGTCTTTATGTAAATCTTATTCTCTATCTCCCCATCCTCCTAGAACATAAAGTACTTGAGGCAGAATTTTTATCTCATTTCTCACCGTCTCCCAGGACCCAGAACAGTATCTAGTACATAGTTGGAGATGAATAAATATTTATCAACAAATGTTTATTAATACATACTACATTCAAAATCAGGCTCTGTAGGACACTAAAAGAAGTAAAAAGTTTAAAAGATATTAACAAGAACATTATTAACAGCAATAACAAGACCCTAAATACACATAAATAAGGATGAGAAATAAATTAGAAAAGTTAGAAACAGCTAATTTGTTAGGATGATAAGATTGCATGTCTTTCCTTTTGAAAGCTTCATTAATTATCACTAATGTAGAGCAACAAATGAAAATTACTCGTTGAGTGCTATGACAAAAGGTCCCGTAGCACTTCTCAGAAGTATTTTGTAGTCAGGATGGTCTAAGGACTAACTTCTGTTACTCAGGTCACTTAGAAAATAAATAAATGTTTGATATAGTATATAATGAACATTTTTATTCTTTAATTTATTTCTCGATAATAGTCTATGAAATCTTAAACAGCAGTGTTAACATCATAAGGAAAGAGAATATTCTAAAGTTATGATTCTTTGATGGGCTGAGCTGGAATAATATTTGTGTGTGTTTGTGGAGGGGCAATTAGTGAATACATAGAGAAGGTGTTTTCAGTTTGGGGGCCTCCAACTGCTCATCAAATTGCAGGTGGCACAGCCATTTGTCATGGATTCCCTGTTCCACTTAACCTGGAAATTCTGAACAAGTATCTGAGGTTCTCTTGATTTCCCTTGAGAGTCCCTGTACCAAAAACAGCTTCTTACGGTTAACTTGAGCTGAGAAACAAATTGGTCTGAGAACATTCCCATGATTCCTGTTACCAGAGAATACTGTTTCTTTTAATTATAGCACAGATTTGCAGAGTTTTACTGAGAAGCAGAAAAGAAGAAGAAAAAAAAGCTATCAGGGTATTTTTTTAAAAAGGAAAGGGCAGGAGAATGAGTTTATCAAGTTTGGTACCATCATGATTGAGGATAGGCTTCAGTGATCCACACAATAGGATAATTTGATATTATAAACCACTTCTTCGGTTCTACTTTGGTCAGTAATGATAAAATGGGATACATGAAAATCACTTTACAAATCAAGATCTCACGATTATATGTCTTACTACTGCTGCTGCTGTGAACACATTCAGTTGTGTCCCACTCTTTGCAATCCCATGGCCTCTAGCTCGTAGGCTCTTCTGTCCATGGGATTTCCCAGGCAAGAATACTGGAGTGGGTTGCCATTTCCTTCTCTGTCATATGGCTTAGCCAAATAAAAATAAATAAATATGGATAATTATGTCAATACCAGTATGAAATCAGAGTAACAGTCATTCTCACTCCCTAACGCCAGACAATGAGAAATCAGAGCACTTGGAAAAAAAGAGTGCTGGTTTTGTATTACCCAAAATATTGGTAAACATAAATTTTGTATTCAGATTCTAAGATTGACATTAAAAAGAATAAAGCATTTAGCTCTTATGGTAGGAATTTCTAGCTGCTGTAGCTAAATCTTTTCCCTTCTTGCTGGACACTTAGGTAGACTATATTTCTTAGACTCATTTTCAGTTAGATGTCGCCATGTGAGTGAATTTTGGCCAATAGGATACAATCAAAGATGATGTATATCCTTCAACAACTGGTCCATAAAGTCTCTCATGCAAAATTTTTATCCCCTTTTGGCTTGATGCAATGGACAGAGTGACCTTGGAAGCCCCAGTTGAAGCTATAGAGCCACAAGATAGAAGAATCTGGGTCCTTGGACCATTTGGTAGAAAGCTACTTGTCAATCAGGATTTGCCTAGGATTTTCTAAGTGAGAAATAAACTTCTCTCATGCTAAGCCTCTGAGATATGGGGATTTATCTCTTATAGTAGCTACTATTACCTATACAACTGGTTAGATTTGTTGCTTATAAATTAAAGGTCCTATTGGTTCTATCACAAGCTTTTCACAAAAAGCGCTAAACAGTTTAAACTGCATCTTCAATCTCACAGTCATATTTTTTCATTTATATATAATTTTCCAACAATAACTGCTGATTGGGAAAATTCTGTCCACTGGGATTGTATATTATATAACATCCCAGAAAGCTAAGAGCTTCCCAAGTGAACTAATTCATAAATTTATGCATTGATGATTTTTTAGGCCAATTATAGTAGTTAACAATGAAAGTCAAATAGTTACATAGCTTAGAATTGTCGTATATATTATAAAAGAAATAAAGATTAAGTCAAGTTGTTATGTTAAGTGATTCTAAAGTTTACAATAATTATCCCAAAATGATGTGCCAAAATAAATACCTCTCAAAGAAATGTTTCTGAGATCAGGTCACAAATCATCATTTTCAAGCAGTGGGTAAAAAGATACATTTTTTAAAAAGGGACATATGACCATTTCTCCAAATGGTGTAAATAAACATTTGGTGTCCTTTCAAGACCACATGAATTGATGTCTTCAGATACTAACTAAAGGTAGATAATCTTTCAAAAAGAATTTCTGTCCAGAGATACAATTATAGGTTATGGTATAATTCTTAATGCAGGAAACTTTCATTCTTCAATCTTATGCTTTTCTTTTTTTAAACTGGAAACACTTTTGTTACTAGTTGCAAACCAGAAAAAGGACTTAATCAATCATACTTTTAAAACCTTACTGAGCGGATGAGAAAACAAACTGTTCTTTGGCTTAAAAATTGAAGATTATGGAAATAGATTTCAAGGTGTTGACTCATGCATGCAGTTATATGACTCTATCAGTACTCTGTTTGTATATGTGAATATTTATGAAGCTCCTGGAGGTTTAAAAGTCACATGAATGAGAATTCTTGGTAAGGAAAGGCAGAAAAGATCTTATTAATGAAATTTTGAAGAAGGATCAAACTCTTAAACTTGATAAATAATTTCTTAGGAGCAGAGATTATCAGTTAAAAATATTTTTGTAACCACCATCCTAGTTTAGGCATTGACTGACTCACTGTTACCTGTATTTTCTCTCTGGTTTAATCCAGTCACACATATGCCAACAAAATGCTTTTTTTTACTTTTCTGTTGATTTATAACATTGTGCTACAGTTGTACAGCAAAGTGATTCAGTTACATATAAATATATACATTTTTTCAGATTATTTTCCATTATATTATTATAAGATATTGAATATAATTTCCTGTGCTATTACAGGGAAATAAATCCTAGTTTCTTATCTATTTTATATATAGTAGTTTGTATCTATTAATTTCATTCTCTTAATTTCTCTCCCCTTCCCTTCCCTCTTTGGTAACTATAAGTTTGTTTTATATGTCTGTGAGTCTCTTTCTGTTTTGTATTAATATATAGATTCATTTGTATTATTTTTTAGGGTTTCTAGCCTTCATTAAATGAAGCTGGACTCAAATAAATTATTAATAGGCAGTGAGTTCCCAGCTGCCTCTCATGGCAAATCCATTTTTACTTCAAAGCTCTTTACCAATTCTAATCCAAATAGTGCTTTTCTTCCTTTGTCCTACTTCCTTCCGTCTCTCCTACCGGCTTCCACCCTAAATTTTCTTGGTTTTGAATTTGTTTAAATCTGTGAAATGAACATAAATAAATCCATGCCAAAAGATTGGCTACAGAAATAATGTTTGCAAAAGCACCTAGTGGAATTCCTGGCACATACTGAGTGCCTACATGCTCAGTCACGTCTGACTCACTCACGTAATGTAGCCCACCAGGTTCCTCTGTCGATGGAATTTTCCAGGCAAGGATGTTGGAGTGGGTTGCCATTTCTTACTCCAGGGAATCTTCCTGACCCAGGGATAGAACCTGCATCTCCTGCATCTCTTGCATTGGCAGGTGGGTTCTTTACCACTGATGCTTTAGTTTTTGCATCATATAAATCACCTCAACATAATACATTAAAATAATAATGGTGATTTATTATTTCTCCTGGCTTCTGTGGATCAAGGAGTTAAGAAGGACTCAGTGGGCCATTCTTATTTAGAGTTTCTCATGCATTTGCAGTCATCTGTCAAATTGGGTTGCAGTTATCTGAAAGAAGTAGAAGACGTGATGAAACTCACTTGCTTAGCTAGCAGCTTAGTCCTAGTAGTTGGCTGGGGCCTTTGGTTTCTCTCCATGAAGACTTTCCCACATGATATGGTGGCTAGCTTTCCTCCACTCCCCTGGAGTGGTTCCTTGGTTCCCAAGAAACCAAGGTGAAAGTTTCAGCATCATTTATGAGCTTGCCTGGGAACTCACATACCACCATTTCCACTATATTCTACTGGTCACTAGAGACAGCCCTGATTTCAAGTGAAAATAGTTTATACAAGAGGGTGGTGGTGGTTTAGTCGTTTACTAAGTTGTATCCAACTCTTTGTGACCACATGGACTGTAGCCTGCCAGGCTCCTCTGTCCATGGATTCTCCAGGCAAGAATACTGGAGTGGGTTGCCATTTCCTTCTCCAATACAACAGAGTAAATACCAGAAAATGTGGATCATTGGAGGCTATCTTGACGGCTGCCTATCAGAGTTAGATATTAATTCCCTTAGAGAAAATGGTGACTCTTTGGGTTACTGCCAGACTAACCAGAGTGCTTTTCAGTTTCACCTTAAAGTTTTCCTTTTTAGGCTAGCTAAGCCCAAATTCCTGCCTCATAATGGTGCTCTCTCTCTCTCTTGCACACACACACAAACTAGCATCCACATATAAATTCTGTATACACGATTTTTCAAATTGGAATCATCAATTTTTTAGAAAAGTAAAATCTTAGAGTAGTTTCAGATGAACAGAAAAGTTGTTAAGATAGCACAGAGAATCCCCATGTTTTCCCCAATTAGTCTCCCCTATTATTTTAGGCAAAACTTTGAAAGAAAGAAAGAAAAGGGTTTTGAGAGGTCAAGATGGAACAGTGCAAGTAAAAGCCCTGAGGCCAAGAACCATCCCCTTCAGCATTTTCGAGGTGCCAGAATCCAGCATTTGTAAAGGAGGCAGAGTGATATAGACTGAGGGAGAACTAAATGACTCAGATGAAGTTATTACTATTATTACCTATTATGGCTTTGAAAAGAAGCAATTATTATTTAAAAATCATTTTAAGAAAGTGGAGTAATAAAACTGGAGGTGGACAGGTAACCAACTTGGAAAATTCATGGTCCAAAAGGGCCAAAATTGAGTAACTTGTTTCCTAAAACCCATGTGAACTCTTCCAGACAGAATTTTCTCCTTGTTCTCATATGACTTTGGTCTTGTAATGATCTGTTTCCCACTAAGCAAGTGTTATGAGTTACTCTGTCTTGGTCTGGGTTTCTCTCAAAGCAGACTAACAGAGATAGGATTTGGGTCAAGCAGTCTTTGGAGAGGTGCAAAGAACATGTATAGATAAGGAAGGAAGTAATCAAGAAAGGGAAGGCAGCCTTTAAGAGATACGTTTTTAAGTCAACTCTTGTCATGGGTGTCTGGTAATTACTATCCCATAGGGAAACTGGAAAACCGTTCAAGACTTAGTACTCAGTATTATCCCAGACAAGAAATGGGATCTGAGATGAGTATTTTTATTTCTACACTAACTAGTCATTGGTTACAATTACTCTTGTACCTGTACAGGCACCTCTGGCTCGTGGTTCACATAAGCATAGTGTATTCTGGAAGCCTGAGGGCAACCCACCAGCAAAGATACCAGTGTTGTTTGAAAGCCTACTTGATGTGTGTTAAGGGGAGCTAAAAGAACAGGGTGGAGTGTTAAGCATGTATGCTATTCATGTCTTATGTGTACCTGTGTGCTAAGTTGCTCCAGTCGGGTCCAACTCTTTGTGACCCCATGAACTATAGCTCTCTAGGCTTCTCTGTCCATGGGATTCTCCAAGCAAGAATACTGGAGTGGATTGTCATGCCCTCCTCCAGGGGATCTTCCTGGCCCAGGCTTCAGACCTGCATCTCTTCCATCTTCTGCATTGGCAGGCAGCTTTTTTACCACTAGCACTACCTGGGAAGACCTCATATCTTGTACTTCTGTGTAATCATTTATGCATTTATTCACCTGACTTTTCACCTCGAATTTTCCCATACAATGGCTAGTATGCAGTGAGGAACTTCATTTTGATATTTGGCAAAACTAATACAATATTGTAAAGTTTAAAAATAAAATAAAATTAAAAAAAAAAGAAGAAAAGGGAGGGAAGAGAAGAAGGGTGGAAAAGAGGGAAAGAAATAGAAAGGAAAGAAGGGCGGAAAAGAGGGAAAGAAATAGAAAGGAAAGAACAAGAAATGCATAGAAGAAAAAGGAAGGGAAAGGAGAGGAGTGGAAGGGAAATATGCACCCTATGTCGTGATTTGGAATGGAGAAATCTCCCTTCTTTTTACCTCTTTTGGCAGCAAAATACAGATAAAATGTATACAAATGCTAAGGAAATAAAGAATTCCCAGGAGGAGACAATGGCACCCCACTCCAGTACTCTTGCCTGGAAAATCCCATGGACAGAGGAGCCTGGTAGGCTGCAGTCCATGGGGTCGTTAAGAGTTGGACACGACTGAGCGACTTCACTTTCACTTTTCACTTTCATGCATTGGAGAAGGAAATGGCAACCCACTCCAGTGTTCTTGCCTGGAGAATCCCAGGGATGGTAGAGCCTGGTGGGCTGCCATCTATGGGGTTGCACCTCTAGAGTCGGACACACTGAAGCGACGT